>NC_061514.1:343557858-343660376 GCF_022539505.1 Lolium rigidum
ACCCATATCACGGGTTAGCCCATGGCACGAAAATACCCTTAGCGGACGATTTTGAGACGTTGTCTATCAGAACTTTTCTTGTAGTGTAGTAAGCACTGCGACCCGATGTTTGCAAGCATGTCGGCTTCCTCATTGCTTGATCTACTAATGTGTGAGGCTTCGTATCCATCAAACAATCCCCCGAGACTGCTGTACATATATCGGTATGCTATCATATTGTCGCTTATGGCATCACATTGATTCATGACTTGCTTGACTGCGAGGTTGGAGTCGAAGAAGATTGTGAGACGAGTCGCACCTCATGCTTTTGCCATACGCACACTATGCAACAAGGCCTCGTATTCTACTTCGTTGTTGGATGCGTTTGCAAAGCTCATCCGTAGAACATATCTCATCTTGTTTCCTTGCGGTGATTCAACACCACACCAGCTCCTGCGCCGTCCAAACATTTGGATCCATCAAAGTACATTGTGAGTATAGTTTGAATATTTTTAGGGTTTTCTTCAATTCGTCTTGCTGAAACCAAGAATCCGAGGAGTTGCCCTGCTGGGACACCAATGGAACACTTTTACGGATTGAGTTTAAGCCGGAACCTATCGAGTTTGTCGAACGTTTCACGTACATAGTTGACTAATGAATCTCATTACCATGTGGTGATGACCACGTCGTCGTTGTATACTTGTATGTTTCCCCGATCTTCTCTCTAGCACTTCTGCATCATCCGATGGTAGGTAACACCCGCGTTTTTCAACACGAAGGGCATTTTCTGGTAGCGGTATAGACCGTAGGGGTGTGATGAACGCCATTTTTTTCCTGGTCTTCTTCCTTCAATCTGATCAGGTGATAATTAGAGTATGCATCCAAGAAGGAAAGGCAATCACACCCGGCTGTTGCATCGATTATCTGATCGATTCGCGGGGTGGGAAAGTGATCCTTTGGGCACTATTTGCCGTGATCCGTGAAATGAATGCACATGCGCTCTCCATTAGTATTTTTTTGGTACCACGTGAAATGAATGCACATGCGCTCTCCATTAGTATTTTTTTGGTACCAACACTGGATTGGCCACCCAAGTTGTGTCCATGATTTTGTGCATGAACTTGGCGTCCTTCAGTCGATGAAGCTCCTTTGATATTGCTTTGCGCTTCGGCTCTGAGAACCATCAGAGTGATTGTGTGACTAGTCTTTCTCCAAGATATATATATGTTTAGTGCGTGCTCGGCGAGTTCCTTAGGGACACATGTCATGTCCGCAGGACACCAAGCGAACGTTTCCCAGCGCTCACGGAGGAACTCGACGAGCCTTTTCCTCTGCGACATCAAGGGCTGTGGACACGTATTTTGACTTCGTCAAGTCAGAAGGGTGAATTTTTACTTTCTTCGTGTCCTCGTCCGCATCGAATACTTGATCGGGTAAAGCTCGACGTACATCTGGGGATACCTCATGATCGATTGTGATCTGGATTTGTAAGAATTTTGCGCGCATCCCGAAGGTTTCTGCTATTTTATGGAATTCCCTATTGCACGCGTCAGAGCGAGCAAAGTTTCCTTTGACAGTGATAACTCCATTGGGTCCTGGCATCTTCAAGAGGAGGTATGCGTGGTGAGAGACCTCCATGAACCGGAAATATGCAGGCCTGCCTAGTATCGCATGATACTGTGATGGAAATCCATGACTTCGAACTCTAGCTTTTCTCTTCTAAAGTTTTCCATGGTCCCGAAGACTACATCAACCCAAATATTTCCCAAGGGAATCTCTGGTTTCCTGGAATTATGCCATGAAACCCAGTATCCGAGGGCGTCATACTTGTGAGAGGGATGTGCATTGCTCTCAATGTTTTTGCGTAGATCAAATTAATGTCACTCCCTGCATCGAGGAGTACTCGGCTACAGTCATACCCGCCGATCCGAGCATCGAGTATCAATGGCAAGTGACCTAGTAAAGGTATCTTGTAAGGGTGATCCTCCTTTCCAAACCCGATGTACTGATTGGACCAGGCGACATACTCCGGCGTGGACGGGGGCGCTTGGATCACGAGGTTGACTTGGCGGGTTATTATCTTCTGTTGTCTATTATGTGGCTTGCTCTTCTATATCATGTTTACTTCTACTCTGGAACCGGTGTAACCATTTGGTGGATTATTATTATGGGATTTCTATTTTCGTGCCCTCGGGTCATTAGTTGTACTCAGTTTTCCCCAGCCCCTTAGTTTTTCCTCAGTTTTCCCCAAGCCTATGTCTGAAACCCGCAGAAGGAGCTCAGACGGAAGGAATCCGTTTATTTGGACGTTCTGTGCTGACGTGTTGCGCCGCGTCGTCTAGGGCCGCGACGTGTGGGGCCGGGTCGTGTGGGGCCGCGTCGCGTGGGGCTGGTAGAAATGGACCGCGTGGGACAGGACGAGAAGCGCTTGGTTGCACGTGAGCAGGAGCTGTGTTTTGTCTCTCTCGGCCCAAATTGGCATTTTTAAGAGCACCTTTTCCCCTCTTTCTCTCTCTGTCTTTTTCACCAAATTAGTATCAAATCTAGAGAAGCTTCTATTTCTGTCTTTCTTCAATATGGCAGCAAATCTAGTAGCAAATCTAGTAGCAAATCTCTGGGGTTATTTATGCCTTTTGGCCCTCGTTTTTTGCCCAATATGGCAGCAAATCTAGTAGCAAATCTAGAAGCTAGTATATGATAAATTCACAACAAGCATAATCACAAAACTAAGTATAATACATAAACCGCATACAGCAGCCAAAAGCGAGCAATAACGTTGTTAATGTTCACGACAAACTAAGCTGAAAAATATACAAGACGCACGCAATGTATGGACAATAAGAAGATTAGGATGAATGAATTTGTTCTTCATTCCTCCCCATATATTTCTTCCTCCCTCCATTCGTGCATTTCCCCAAGGAAATATTCATTGAACTCCTTCCGTCCGCAAGTGTGCGGCCAATACATCCTCCAAACGGTATGGCCTCGTGTTCATTTCTCATGCCGTAGAGTCCTATTCTATCCACACGTAGTGGCCACTCATCCCGTGCCTTTGTATCATGAGAGTACTCTCGATATAACCCAAATCCGTGTAGTAGATGCTGCCAGTCGAAGTGTCGGGTACACTCGGTGTCGACGGAGATACACCGGATATAATTCACGAAGAAGGCATTATCGCCAATGTTACTCGACCGGATGGAGAGAGCGGCTCTGAGTGTCCACACGGTACACCAATGGTTTGCCCGCCAAAGCCTCGCCGACCAACAACACAAGCAGCAGATCACCATCCGACTTCACAAGGTAGAACTTCGACGTCCAAGTTCCGGAAATGAAATTACTCGTCTCCATCTTGACAAGTGCTCGCGCGCTCGCCGCAACCGTACATTGGTGCACACTATTCTTCCGATCTCAAAATTGTCCGCAGCTACCGCATACAGCTTCACCATTGAACGGGGTAATGCAACGCGTACAATGGTTCTTGATCGAAAATCTTCCTTCTCCCCATTCTTCATTTATATCCTTAGTTGGAGTGCTCTCATCGACCCAACCAATTTCCGGCGGGTAATGTGCGGCAACGAAGACCATAGTCGGGGATTTGATAACAACGACTGATTTCAGAAAAACAGATGGCATCTGCGCCTCAAACATAGTGTTCGATTTCTTTGTGAGTGGGTTCAGCAGCCGTATCTTGTGCGGCGGGTTCTTCTCGGCAAGCACGATGACACCACGGCAAAAGCCGACGAAGTAGTATCTAAAATATATTGATGAAGATAACATTCAGCACTAAGATGTGTTTAAGATTGAAAATAAAAAAGGTAGATATGGAGGAATTTGAACCTTGTATGAACGTCCGATAGATCTATGGTGACGTAGCGTGATGTGCCGAGTTGGAGGAAGGTGAACTCAGCGACGCGTGGAAGGGCGTGGTGTAGCATGATCCATTCGGTCCAGTGTGCACGTCGGGCTCGGGCAAACCCGAGCGCCAATTTCTACGTACTTGCCTCATAGCGCAGTAGGTGTCGGCGTACTCCTCGTTCGCCGCTAAGCATTGGCCGCTCTTGTGAAGTGGTCCATCAGCCGAGAGAGAGGCCCAGTTCACGGAGGCGCCGCGCTTGGATGTGCCGCCCTCGGAGGCGACGCGCTCGGCGGCGACGGGCTCGGCGGCGACGGGCGCGGAGGCGACGGGCGCGGAGGCGACGGGCGCGGAGGCGACGGGCTCGGAGGCGACGGGCTCGGAGACGACGGCCGCCGGTGCATTCTTCTTCTCCATCGCCGGCAGGGTAGCGTGCGTACGGAGGTTGGGGTTTTTTCGATTTGGAGAAGTTGATGGGACGTGAGAGGGGTGGTTTCGTGCGTGAGCGAGAATGAGACGACTGTGTGCAGAGGGAGGGAGGGAGGGGCTTACGCGTCCTAAATGCGACCCGCGTCCACTATTTGCACGTCTGCACCGCGACACGCGTCAACAATGGCACGTCTTCCACTTCTCACCGCAACACGCGTCCTCGGGTCTAACCCCGGAAATTTAGATATTCTCGGGTACACCCCCGAGTCATATACTAGCATTTTTTGTGTGCTCAGTTTTCTCCTTGAGTGCTAATATCGGCTAGTGTAATATACTCAGTTTTACCCTCAAGTGGCTGGTCAACAGAGAGTCAACAAATGGGATTAACTAGTTAAATGAGTTATTTAATGTGCAAAAATTCCGAAAAAGAGTGACACTTACTCATGGAGTCTTTACCACAAATTTCCACTTCTCAAATCATAGATAAATCATAGATAAATCAAGTTTCACCACAAATTGCCACTTCTCAAATCACCTAGTAGCTATGAAGGTGCATGGTTTTCCATAATAAGCCCTACCCAAAACAGACTTTCCCCAAAACATACTTTGTCCGAATGAGGCCATAATTTTCACACTCATGTAGATTTGTATTGCAAATAGTTTGAGGTAGGCCAAGATGGGTTTCATTGTACAAAACACGCATTTTCCATTTTTTAAATCTCATATTTGAATCCCTTAGTCTCGTTTACTACTCACTTGCCCTTGGTTTCTTGATACTACTCAGCTTTGCCCTCTCCCTTCACAAACTCTCACCGACGCCCAACATTGCCCCGATTGGTCTAGCCCATGTCACGCGGATCGTGCCCGCCGACCGTTGATCGTATGATCTAACGGGCAGGATAACCCCTATCTCTCTCTCCGGTCGGGGCCACCACCCTCTCTCTCTCTCGTCGTCTCGTTAGCTTCACGCAAAGTTTGGTTTTCTCGCATTATTTTTCATGAGCTAAATTATAAACTCTTTTTAGGCATTACTTTTCACGCAAAAAATGATAAACCATCACCGATTTGTTGTAGCCATTACTTTTCACGCAAAAAAATGATACACCATCACCCATTTCTTGTAGGGATTGTACCCATTACTTTTCACGCAAAAAACGATAAATCATCACCAATTTTGTTGTAGCCATTACTTTTCACGCAAAAAATGATACACCATCACCCATTTCTTGTAGCCATTACTTTTCACGCAAAAAACGATAAATCATCACCGATTTGTTGTAGCCATTACTTTTCACGCACAAAAATGATACACCATCACCCATTTCTTGTACCCATTACTTTTCACGCAAAAACGATAAATCATCACCGATTTTGTTGTAGCCATTACTTTTCACGCAAAAAATGATACACCATCACCGATTTGTTGTAGCCATTACTTTTGAAGCAAAAAAGATAAACCATCACCGATTTTGTTGTAGCCATTACTTTGCACGCAAAAAATGATACACCATCACCCATTTCTTGTAGCCATTACTTTTCACGCAAAAAATGATAAACCATCAACGATTTGTTGTAGCCATTACGGTAAATGATAAACTATCACGAATTACCATTTCTTTTAGGCATTACTTTTCACGGTAAAATGATAAACTATATCACGAAGTTCCATTTCCGTCAAGATAGTCCGCATTACTTTTTTGTTGAGATATATACCCCCACAACGGTCGTCTCCTCCTTAATTTATTGTGTAAACCCCCACAACGGTCATCTCCTCCTTAATTTATTGTGTAAACCCCCACCAACGTTCACCTCCTCCTTATTTTATTGTGTATAAACCCCTACAACGGTCATCTCTCCCTTATAAACACCCACACGGCCATCCCTTGTGTCAATAGGTTCTGCCTCTCTCTTCTTTGTTCACATACACTTGATCATCCATTGCCATGGCTTCCACGTCTCGGACGCGGACCGGAAGGGGAAGGGGAAGGGGAAGGGGAAGGGGAAGGGGAAGGGGAAGGGGAAGTGGATCATCATCATTGCCACCACCACCGTCAACACTGCCATTGATCATAGAGGAGTTCTTCATCGTCGTCTATGAAGACCCTTTGGTCAAGAAGGTACGTACGCGTTCCCACATATATGATGCATGTGATTAATTATGGGCATGTTCTAAAAAACCTTTAATTTCAAACGATCGGCGCTCGATCTCTTTGCAGGAACTCCCAAAAAGGTTTGCGGACTATCTTAACGGCCAGGAGCCAGCCTAAGGTGTATCTGCGAGCAGCTGACTGCGGTCCTCGTCTCTGGACCGTGGAGGTCCTATTTGACGGACAAGGCCGGATGTACCTCGACAAGGGCTGGGAGAAATTCGCCATCGCGCACGGTGTGGATTTCGGCTGCCACTTACACTTCAAATATGAAGGCGATGATGTGCTCACAGTGAAGGTGTTCGACGGAACAATGTGCAGGAGGTACTACTACTCAGACGACGAAGATACTGACGATGAAAGCGACGGCGACTTGAAGCCATGCATCCATCCCCTTTAGACAAGGGGATTATGACCAAGAATATATATGTAGCTTCATATGCATCGATTTAGAGATCTAGCTATTTTCTATATATTATGTAAAAAATAATATCGCATTTCCACTATTATTCGAGCACCACATCCTCCAAACGATGCCGATGCCGATGCCAATATCGGCATGGTCGAACGGCTATGCTCGCCGCCACTGCTAGGTCAACGTCGGGATGCACAATGTTTAGCATAAGAGTTACTTTAGATTAAGCTGCGAAAATAGTCACCTGCCACAGCGGTCATTGGCTGCGGAGGCCCCACAGAGCGGCAATATTTAATTTTCTATAAATAAATAGACGACCCACTGGTCATTGGCTGCGGCAGCCCCATAGAGCGGCCCCATTTGTCATTGGCAACACCGCGTATACAATCAGGAAATAAAACGGCCCACGCATTAGCGGTAGATGGATGGCTAAGAGCGGCCACATTTGTCATTGGCAGCACCGCGTATACAATCAGGAAATAAAACGGCCCACGCGTCAGCGGTAGATGGATGGCTACCCGTCAGCACAAGACGGTCAGAGAGGAACTGACCTGACGGTAACGGTAAGGCCTCTGACCCGACGGCAACCCGCGTCTTCGAGGGGTTTCAAACTAGAGGGAGGGGAAAGCTGAGGAAAAACTAACGAGCTGGGGAAAACTGAGTACAACTAACGAAGCAGGGGCACGAAAATAGAAATCCCTATTATTATTTGCCGGTGCAGCTTGTATCACCAGCAACAGATTTTGTGGAGGTAGTGGTGGCGGAGGGGGTGCATTGAGAGCACTCGACCTAGGCGCCCCAACAAAACCTTTTCTTGGAGCATTTTGATTTGATCTTCCGAAGACTGGTAGCATTAGCTGAAAAGTTCTGTAGTATTTCAACAAATGATTCGACTGTCTGCGTCCTTCATCATTGATGTAGTAGTGCATACTGGATGGTGCGTTAAGCATCTGCTCTTCTGTCATCTCAAGCTGCGGCTCGAACTTGGGCCTAGACTTATGCGCCTGCCTACTGGAGCTTGGCTCGTCCTGGTTGCTTCCTCGATATCCGTTGTTATGGTAATCATCTCTTCTATCTCCCTTGATCGTGAAGCCGGCCAGGACTTGCGCAGGTTGATCATAGTCGCCGTAGTTTCTTGTCCGTCGCATGCGATCGTTTCCACGTCTCACTTGATCTTCTTCGGGTGACCTCGCCCGTTTATGGCTAGCTACGTCCTCGCCATTAGCCCACTTGGTAGGTCCATCAACTCTCCTACTTTCCTTGCCCACGCTCTTCCCAGCTTACAAAGTCTATGCGGCGTAACCCGTTATTAAACGCGTCAATTGCCCACTCATCGGAGATGTTTTCAGCTGAGTTCTTGATCGTGCTCCACATTTGAAGATACGAACGCATTGATTCACCTGTTTTCTGCATGCACTTCTGGAACTCTTCGATTGAAGCTGGACGTTTGAAAGTTGACCTAAAGTTTCAAATGAACTGATGATGCGGGTCATCCCAATTCTCTATGATCCTTCTAGTAACTTCCAAAGCCAAGATCTTGTGGGTCCGCTCAGGAAAAGCTGTAAACTTTGCGTTGCGGTAGCCTTAGTGCCTCCATGCACTTTGATGGTCTGCAGGTAATCGTCTATCCATGCTTCGGGTTCTTGGACCCCCACATACTTTATCTTGTCTGTAGGGAGCTTGAATCCCTTTGGAGTGTCAGTCTTACTAACACGACGAGAGAAGCATACGGCTCCGTGAAGCTCATCATCATCGTCTTCTTCTTCTTCTTCTTCTTCTTCAGAATCATCACAGTACTCATCTTGCTCATACCTTTGTCAACTTGTCCTCTCGGCATGAGCCCTGTTGACTCGACTCTGTGTAATGTCGTTCCTGGCATCAACATGGTTTCTGGCGATTGCTTGAGGTTGTCACGGAGATCTCAAACTCTTGGGTTCTACATCTTGCCGAGAACTGTTGTGACGGCATGTTGGTGTTACCTGATGGGCAGGAGCGTCTGGCGTAACCACTTCCTGTCGGGTGCAGTTGTTTGGTGCTGCTGAAAGGACACATATGTCGCCTAGAGGGGGTGAATAGGCGGTTTAAAACTTTTACGAGATGGGCTTAACAAATGCGGAATAAAACTAGCGTTTATTTTGTCAAGCCCAAAAGCCTATATACTATGGTTTACCTATGTGCACCAACAACTTATGCTAATCAATACAACCAACTATGTGATAGCAATATATATAACTTCAAGTACGATGGCTATCACAAAGTAAAGTGCATAAGAAAAGAGCTCGGGTATAGAGATAACCGAGGCACACGGGAGACGATGATTTATTCCGAAGTTCACACTCTTGCAAGTGCTAATCTCCGTTGGAGAGGTGCGGTGACTTAGTGCTCCCGAACTCCACAAGAGGCCTCACCTTGAGGTCTGGTTGCTCGATGCACACCAACGCCACAAAGGTCTCACCCCAAGATGCGGTAGTCACACCACACACTGAGTGCCACGAAGGCATCACCTTATTCTCCGGTGACCCTTGCCACAAAGGCCTAGGTCACGGTTCCACTAAGGGATTTCCTTTGAGGAGAAAAACGGGCCTTACACAAAGGTTGGGCACACATCCAAAAATTAATTGGAGGCTCCCAACAAATCACCACAAAGGATTGGAATCCGTCTAGGGTTCCAAGAACCCAAGAGTAACAACCTTCTTGCTTTCACCACCATGAATCTTCTTGGAAAGCTCAAACCGATGCACCAAATGCAATGGCACGAACACCACAAAGATGCTCAAATCCTTCTCTCTCGAATTCCAACAAAGCTACAAAAGCTATTGGGGGAATAAGAGAAGAATAACAAATAGGAGAGCACACAGAACTCCAAGATCTAGATCTAGTGTGTTCCCCTCACTTAGAGATGATATTGATTGGTGGAAATGCATATCTAGATCTTCTCTCTCTCTTTTCCCTCATATGGGAGCAAGAATCATGGAGGGATTGAGAGAAAGAGCAAGATACTCAAGAACAACAATCAAGGAGAGAGAATGTGAGTAGTGACCAGCCCAAGGAGGAAGAAGGGGGCCTTTTATAGGTCCCCTTAAAAATATGTCCGTTTGGGTCATCTCAAGACAGAAAATCTGCCCCATGCCGGAATATCCACCCCTGGGATGAAATATCTGGCCAAATATCTGGGGGTATCCAAGGAGGTATTTTTTCCTTAGGTTCTTAGCCATTTTTCGAGGGCCGGATATTTTGAAATATCTGCCCCCCCCCCCCCCCGGATAATCTGGCCCTGGAAAATCCGCCCCCACTAGGGCCGGATATTCCGCCCCCTGAAAACTGACAGAAACAACAAAACGAGAAAGACCATAACTTGAGCATCCGGACTCCAATTTTGATGAGCTTAGGCTCGTTTCGAAGCTAGTAAAAAGGTCTACATGATCATGCAGGAACCATAATAGTAAAGAAAGGGAGGATATAAATAAATGATGAAAGGTTTGACCTATCTAAAAAAGACATACCGGTAAAACCTTCAACCTAAAAAATGCAACAAGTTTCCCATGAAAAAACCATTCAAGGTGAACTAGAGCTTGCCATGAGAATAAGAACAAGATCTAAAAAATCACATGGATAAGATCCAAATAACAACCAAGAAATATGATGCAAGGATGCAAAGGTTTGAGCTCTCCAAAGGATACGATCAAGTTACTCACTCGAGAGCCCTCTTGATAGTACAATAGCTAAACTATAAACCGGTATCCAACTACACCATGAGACCGATAAGAAAGAAACCCTATCAAGAGCAAACCTTAACCTTACGCGTTCCTCTTGAGCTCAATGATGACGATCTTGACCGCAACAAGATGGAACACCTTTCTTGATAGTGCTTGCTTGAAGAAGTCTTGTGGATGGCTCCCCGATAATCCACCATGGGAGAGCTTCTTCTTTGGCGCCTCTTCACATATCCATGATCATTTTGAACTTGCACTTCATTTATTCATTCTTCATCATGTGTATGTCTTGAAGTTAAACTTGAGTGCTCACTTCATCTTCATATTGAAGACATGCTTGACACTTGATATTCTTCAACAATTTCTTATTATTGCAACATTGAAGCCAACATATGGTTCAAGCATTGCCTATGGACAACTCCTACAATATAACTCAATGCAAACATTAGTCCATAGGGATTGTCATTAGTTTGCAAAACTACACATGGGGGCTCCATGCACTTTTAGTTGCTACATCATGTCCTACAGCATTACTTCGACCTGACGGTCCTTCCCGCCGAGGACTCTCTTGACGGCGTGGGGTATTCTTCAGGTGCTGCCCGACAATGTTTAGTCCCGCGATCAAGGTTTTGTGCACATGTGCTCGCAGACCATCTTATGGCTGAGTTTTTATCAAAAACAGTTTCTGTGTTGTCAGGTGTAGGTTTCCTCTTGAGTCATAGGTCATAAGCGATGCGTAGAGTTCTCTATCATCTGTCATCGTTCGTCTTCTGGTATCCCTGTTCAACCGGAATGATGTTCGTTGGTTGCAGTTTCCCGCTGCTACTGCTGTGGCTCTTGATCCCACGCTTTCGTTTCATGTGGAACTCAACTCTCCGCGCCGACGGATGGATGCATCGGCTCTTTCCTTCCTCTCATCTAGTTCTACTCTCAACCTCCTTAGTTCCTTTTTTTTCCTTGTAAAGCAAGTACCTGTATGCCATGAGTTCTTCTCGAGTTGCATCTTCATCCAACAAATCTCCACATGCGATAGCAGCTTTTGCCTTGTCCCATGCTTCGCGTGAGAGCTCTACTAGAGGTCTCCAAAGACCGCGCGCCGCATCAGCGTCTGGAGTCTCGGTTGCACCTCCATTAGCTCCATTGCCGACATTGGCTCCACCGTAAGTGTTGGTTCAGTTAGCGTTCTCGAGTGGTGACCACTGCTCGATTGTTGTACATAGATGCCTTTCCAAATTGGGGTGAGTAGAATCAAACTTTGAGTTTCCATACTCATCTCGTTCTTCTTCATCAGATACGTCCTCTAGTTCTCCGTCGACCCGATTTAACATCACCATGCACACCTGATAACGCGCTAAGTAGTCTTTGTTGGCACAAAAACTTGGGTATGAAGAAGCTTTCCTTATTCTGGAATCTGCGTTGTCGCGGGTGTCGTTGCCCACGTTGTCGATGCTTTCGGTCCTCGGGTGCCGCAACACCCGATCCGACGCGTTGCTGCTGATTGTCGATGCCGATCTGAAGGATACCCTGTCGAGTAACTCGGCGAGATCTCCCAAGCTTTCTGCATATCCAACATTGCTCCTTGCCATCTCATCCGAGCGTTTACTGCATGTGGATCTGATGCACTACAAACAACTGGGGCATCAATGACGGTAGATGGCTGATGTTTGAGAAATCTATCAGCGAATGTCTTTTTCTGTGACGGTACCGCGTTTTTGCATCACAGATGGCGTTTTGGGCCGGTCGGCCCCAAAAAATCGTGACGGACGAGCTCTAAACATCACGATTGTCCAGAAATGACCGTCGGGAGGTGGGCGGCCCGAACTGCGGACTCGGGGACGTGGGGGGTGGTGGGGCGTCACAACAGCTGTACTTCGGGCCGCTGGACACACCTGACCCACCTTCTACACGCTTCTGTTGACGTACTTTTGTGTCTGCCCGCACAACAGTCCAAGGCTTACAACAGTAGGACCCATATTTGTAAGGGGACACAACTAATGTATGCACACATGTACCTGACATGCAACACTCAGGCCCGCATGTCAGGTACCGATAGGATCCTCCTGTGTGGGGCCGCATGTTCCGACAACCTCCCAACATGCAAAGTGGACCAGACCTGTTAGTACCACCAACAGGGGCTCCACATGTCAGGTGCCATGCTATTTTTTTGCGCACGTGTGATCACAAGTGTATCCCTGCCGTCAATTCTTGACGCCTGGCCCCGCATGTCAGAGCTTGGTGGACCTGCATGTCAGAGCTTGGTGGGCCCAGCATTCCAGAGCTTAATGGCCCCACCTATCAGAGCTTGGTGAGCCTACGTAATATGTTGGGCCTACGTGGGTCCCAGGTGCCATTCTTTTCGGGCCCACATGTACATGTGGCATGGCCCCGCATGTCATAGCTTTGGTGGGCTCCACATGTCAGAGCTTGGTGAGCCTATCTTGTCATAACTGGGTGGGACCCTCATGTAAAAGCTTGGTGAGCCTACATAATATGTCGGGCCTACGTGGGTCCCAGGTGCCATTCCCGTTGGGCTCACATGGAGATGTGCCAATTCTGAACGCGTGGCCCCGCATGTTAGAGCTTGGTGGGCCCTATATGTCAGAGGTTGGTGGGCCTTGCATGTCAGAGGTTGGTGGGCCTGCCAAACCTACATGGGTCCCTTGTGGCATTCCCGTCGCACCCACATGGAGATGTGGGACACACCTGTCAGTTACGCACCAAGGTGTCTTTGGGCCAGATTGGATGACTAAAGGCCCAAGTCCTATTTATTCAGGTTGAAACAAGACACGCAGAGGAGCCCAACTTATATCGTCTCTTGGACCGACTGGCCAGTTACGCTCCGAGGTGTCCTTACCTATATTTGGGAGAGTAAATGGGCCATGTACCAAGGCTGACAAGAGGAGCCAAGTTTATATTCAAAGTTGGATACTGATGTCTACGGGTGCTTCTATTCTTGTAGACAGTGTTGGGCCTCCAAGAGCAGAGGTTTGTAGAACAGCAGCAAGTTTCCCTTAAGTGGATCACTGATGTCTACGGGAGCTTCTATTCTTGTAGACAGTGTTGGGCCTCCAAGAGCAGAGGTTTGTAGAACAGCAGCAAGTTTCCCTTAAGTGGATCACCCAAGGTTTATCGAACTCAGGGAGGAAGAGGTCAAAGATATCCCTCTCATGCAACCCCGCAACCACAAAGCAAGAAGTCTCTTGTGTCCCCAACACACCTAATAGGTGCACTAGTTCGGCGAAGAGATAGTGAAATACAGGTGGTATGAATAAGCGAGTAGCAACGGTAACGACACCGGAAAAGTGCTTTGCCCAGGACGATAAACAAGCAAGTAGTAATGTAGCAAGTAGTAACGCGATAGAAACAAGAAACAAGCAAGTAGTAACTCAGCAGTATTTAGGAACAAGGCCTAGGGATTACACTTTCACTAGTGGACACTCTCAACATTGATCACATAACAGAATAGATAAATGCATACTCTACACTTTTGTTGGATGATGAACACATTGCGTAGGATTACACGAACCCTCAATGCCGGAGTTAACAAGCTCCACAATAATGCTCATATTTTGGTAACCTTTAGTGTAAGATAGATCAACGAGACTAAACCAAGTACTAGCATAGCATGCACACTCGTCACCTTCATGCATATGTAGGAGGAATAGATCACATCAATATTATCATAGCAATAGTTAACTTCGCAATCTACAAGAGATCATGATCATAGCATAAACCAAGTACTAACACGGTGCACGCACTGTCACCTTTGCACACATGCAGGAGGAAAAACTACTTTAATAACACATCACTAGAGTAGCACATAGATAAATTGTGATACAAAAAATATTGCAATCTTAAAGAGATATAAATAAGCACCTCACTATGCCATTCAACAGTGAATAAGTATTCTGTGAAATATGGCCTAAGAGACCCACACGGTGCACACACTTGTCACCTTTACACACGTGGGACAAGGAGTCTCCGGAGATAACATAAGTAAAACTCACTTGACTAGCATAATGACATCTAGATTACAAGCATCATCATATGAATCTCAATCATGTAAGGCAGCTCATGAGATTATTGTACCGAAGCACATAGGAGAGAGATGAACCACATAGCTACCGGTACAGCCCCGAGCCTCGATGGAGAACTACTCCCTCCTCATGGGAGCAGCAGCGGTGATGAAGATGGCGGTGGAGATGGCAGCGGTGTCGATGGAGAAGCCTTCCGGGGCACTTCCCCGCTCCGGCAGGGTGCCGGAACGGAGACTCCTGTCCCCCGCATCTTGGCTTCGCGATGGCGGCGGCTCTGGAAGGTTTCTGTGGTTTTCGTCGAACGCCCCGAGGTTTTTAGGTCAGGGGCTTTATATAGGCGGAGAGGCGGCGCAGGAGGGCTTCTGGGGGGCCCACACCCTAGGGGGGCGCGCCCCCCCCTTGGCCGCGCCGGGGTGTGGTGTGGTGGCCCTGCCCCCCTTCTCTGGCGGTTCTCGTGTGTTCTGGATGCTTCCGGGTAAAATAGGAACCTGGGCGTTGATTTCGTCCGATTCCGAGAATATTTCGTTACTAGGATTTCTGAAACCAAAAACAGCAGAAAACGAGAACCGGCACTTCGGCATCTTGTTAATAGGTTAGTTCCGTAAAATGCACGAATATGACATAAAGTGTGCATATAACATGTAGATAACATCAATAATGTGGCATGGAACACAAGAAATTATCGATACGTTGGAGACGTATCAGCATCCCCAAGCTTAGTTCGCTCGTCCCGAGCGGGTAAAACGATAACAAAGATAATTTCCGGAGTGACATGCCATCATAAACTTGATCATACTATTTGTAAAGCATATGTAGTGAATGCAGCGATCAAAACAATGTATATGACATGAGTAAACAAGTGAATCATAAAGCAAAGACTTTTCATGAATAGCACTTCAAGACAAGCATCAATAAGTCTTGCATAAGAGTTAACTCATAAAGCAATAATTCAAAGTAAAGGCAATGAAGCAACACAAAAGAAGATTAAGTTTCAGCGGTTGCTTTCAACTTGTAACATGTATATCTCATGGATAATTGTCAATGCAAAGTAATATAACAAATGCAATATGCAAATATGTAAGAATCAATGCACAGTTCACACAAGTGTTTGCTTCTTGAGATGGAGAGAAATAGGTGAACTGACTCAACAATGAAAGTAAAAGAATGGTCCTTCAAAGAGGAAAGCATCGATTGCTATATTTGTGCTAGAGCTTTGATTTTGAAAACATGAAACAATTTTGTCAACGGTAGTAATAAAGCATATGCATCATGTAAATTATATCTTATAAGTTGCAAGCCTCATGCATAGTGTACCAATAGTGCCCGCACCTTGTCCTAATTAGCTTGGACTACCCGGATTATCACCGCAATACATATGCTTTAACCAAGTTTCACAAAGGGGTACCTCTATGCCGCCTGTACAAAGGTCTAAGGAGAAAGCTCGCATTTGGATTTCTCGCTTTTGATTATTCTCAACTTAGACATCCATACCGGGACAACATAGACAACAGATAATGGACTCCTCTTTTAATGCTTTAAGCATTTGACAACAAGTAATTCTTTTCTCATTAGAGATTTGAGGATGTTTGTCCAAAACTGAAACTTCCACCATGAATCATGGCTTTAGTTAGCGGCCCAATGTTCTTCTCTCACAATATGCATGCTCAAACCATTCAACTCAGTGTAGATCGCCCTTACTTCGGACAAGACGAACATGCATAGCAACTCACATGAAATTCAACAATGAGTTGATGGCGTTCCCCGATAAACATGGTTATCGCACAACAAGCAACTTAATAAGAGATAAAGTGCATAATTACATATTCAATACCACAATAGTTTTTAAGCTATTTGTCCCATGAGCTATATATTGCAAAGGTGAATGATGGAATTTTAAAGGTAGCACTCAAGCAATTTACTTTGGAATGGCAGTAAAAATACCATGTAGTATAGGTAGGTATGGTGGACACAAATGGCATAGTGGTTGGCTCAAGTATTTTGGATGCATGAGAAGTATTCCCTCTCGATACAAGGTTTAGGCTAGCAAGGCTTATTTGAAACAAACACAAGGATGAACCGGTGCAGCAAAACTCACATAAAAGACATATTGAAAACATTATAAGACTCTACACCGTCTTCCTTGTTGTTCAAACTCAATACTAGAAATTATCTAGACCTTAGAGAAACCAAATATGCAAACCAAATTTTAGCATGCTCTATGTATTTCTTCATTAATGGGTGCAAAGCATATGATGCAAGAGCTTAAACATGAGCACAACAATTGCCAAGTATCACATTACCCAAGACATTTATAGCAATTACTACATGTATCATTTTCCAATTCCAACCATATAACAATTTAACGAAGGAGAAACTTCGCCATGAATATTATGAGCTAAGAACACATGTGTTCATATGAACCAGCGGAGCGTGTCTCTCTCCCACACAAGCATGATGAACTTATTCAAACATAAACAAAAATAGAAACAAACAAACAGACGCTCCAAGTAAAGTACATAAGATGTGGCCGAATAAAAATATAGTTTCAAGAGAAGGAACCTGATAATTTATCGATGAAGAAGGGGATGCATTGGGCATCCCCAAGCTTAGACGCTTGAGTCTTCTTAAAATATGCAGGGATGAACCACCGGGGCATCCCCAAGCTTAGACTTTTCACTCTTCTTGATCGTAGTATATCATCCTCCTCTCTTGACCCTTGAAAACTTCCTCCACACCAAACTCGAAACAACTCATTAGAGGGTTAGTGGACAATAAAAATTAACATGTTCAGAGGTGACACAATCATTCTTAACACTTCTGGACATTGCATAAAGCTACTGGACATTAATGGATCAAAGAAATTTATCCAACATAGCAAAAGAGGCAATGCGAAATAAAAGGCAGAATCTGTCAAAACAGAACAGTCCGTAAAGATGGATTTTATTAGGCCACCAGACTTGCTCAAATGAAAATACTCAAATTGAATGAAAGTTGCGTACATATCTGAGGATCACTCACGTAAATTGGCATAATTTTCTGAGTTACCTACAGAGAATTAGACCCAGATTCGTGACAGCAAAGAAATCTGTTTCTGCGCAGTAATCCAAATCTAGTACTTACTTTACTATCAAAGACTTTACTTGGCACAACAAAACACAAAACTAAGATAAGGAGAGGTTGCTACAGTAGTAAACAACTTCCAAGACACAAATATAAAACAAAGTACTGTAGCAAAATAACACATGGGTTATCTCCCAAGAAGTTCTTTCTTTTTAGCCATTAAGATGGGCTCAGGCAGTTTTAATGATGCACTCGCAAGAAATAGTATTTGAAGCAAAAGAGAGCATCAAGAGGCAAATTCAAAACACATTTAAGTCTAACATGCTTCCTATGCATAAGAATCTTGTAAATAAACAAGTTCATGAAGAGCAAAGTAACAAGCATAGGAAGATAAAACAAGTGTAGCTTCAAAAATTTCAGCACATAGAGAGGCATTTTAGTAACATGAAAATTTCTACAACCATATTTTCCTCTCTCATAATAACTTTCAGTAGCAACATGAGCAAACTCAACAATATAACTATCACATAAAGCATTCTTATCATGAGTCTCATGCATAAAATTATTACTCTCCACATAAGCATAATCAATTTTATTAGTTGTAGTGGGAGCAAATTCAACAAAGTAGCTATCATTATTATTCTCATCAAGTGTAGGAGGCATAGTATAATCACAACAAAATTTACTCTCCATAGTAGGTGGCGCCAAAAGACCACTATCATTATCATCATCGAAATAGGAGGCAAAGTATCATCAAAGAAAATTTTCTCCTCAATGCTTGGGGGACTAAAAAGATCATGAAAACCAGCTTCCCCAAGCTTAGAACTTTCTATATTATTATCAACAATGGTGTTCAAAGTGTTCATACTAATATTACTACCAAGCATGCAAAGAAGATTTCATAGGTTTTTTAATTTTCGCATCAAACAATCCATGTTTTAAATCAGGAAATAGAATAAGAAGCTCACTCTTGTACATTATGCCAAACTAGTGTAAACAAGAAACAACAAGATGCAATTGCAGGATCTAAAGGAAATAGCTTCGAGCACACACACAACGGCGCCGAGAAAAATACTTTACCCGAGACCGTAGTATGAGAGCCTTTTTACCTTTCCTCCCCGGCAACGGCGCCGTAAAAGTGCTTGATGTCTACGGGAGCTTCTATTCTTGTAGACAGTGTTGGGCCTCCAAGAGCAGAGGTTTGTAGAACAGCAGCAAGTTTCCCTTAAGTGGATACCCAAGGTTTATCGAACTCGGGGAGGAAGAGGTCAAAGATATCCCTCTCATGCAACCCTGCAACCACAAAGCAAGAAGTCTCTTGTGTCCCCAACACACCTAATAGGTGCACTAGTTCGGCGAAGAGATAGTGAAATACAAGTGGTATGAATAAGCAGTAGCAACGGCAACGACACCAGAAAAGTGCTTTGCCCGAGACAAGTAAACAAGCGATAGTAATGTAGCAAGTAGTAACGCAAAGAAACAAGTAAACAAGCAGTAGTAACTCAGCAGTATTTAGGAACAAGGCCTAGGGGTTACACTTTCACTAGTGGACACTCTCAACATTGATCACATAACAGAATAGATAAATGCATACTCTACACTTTTGTTGGATGATGAACACATTGCGTAGGATTACACGAACCCTCAATGCCGGAGTTAACAAGCTCCACAATAATGCTCATATTTTGGTAACCTTTAGTGTAAGATAGATCAACGAGACTAAACCAAGTACTAGCATAGCATGCACACTCGTCACCTTCATGCATATGTAGGAGGAATAGATCACATCAATATTATCATAGCAATAGTTAACTTCGCAATCTACAAGAGATCATGATCATAGCATAAACCAAGTACTAACACGGTGCACGCACTGTCACCTTTGCACACATGCAGGAGGAAAAACTACTTTAATAACACATCACTAGAGTAGCACATAGATAAATTGTGATACAAAACATATTGCAATCTTAAAGAGATATAAATAAGCACCTCACTATGCCATTCAACAGTGAATAAGTATTCTGTGAAATATGGCCTAAGAGACCCACACGGTGCACACACTGTCACCTTTACACACGTGGGACAAGGAGTCTCCGGAGATAACATAAGTAAAACTCACTTGACTAGCATAATGACATCTAGATTACAAGCATCATCATATGAATCTCAATCATGTAAGGCAGCTCATGAGATTATTGTATTGAAGCACATAGGAGAGAGATGAACCACATAGCTACCGATACAGCCCCGAGCCTCGATGGAGAACTACTCCCTCCTCATGGGAGCAGCAGCGGTGATGAAGATGGCGGTGGAGATGGCAGCGGTGTCGATGGAGAAGCCTTCCGGGGGCACTTCCCCGCTCCGGCAGGGTGCCGGAACGGAGACTCCTGTCCCCCGGATCTTGGCTTCGCGATGGCGGCGGCTCGCGGAAGGTTTCGTGGTTTTCGTCGAACGCCCCGAGGTTTTTAGGTCAGGGGCTTTATATAGGCGGAGAGGCGGCGCAGGAGGGCTTCTGGGGGGCCCACACCCTAGGGGGCGCGCCCCCCCTTGGCCGCGCCGGGGTGTGGTGTGGTGGCCCTGCCCCCCTTCTCTGGCGGTTCTCGTGTGTTCTGGATGCTTCCGGTAAAATAGGAACCCGGGCGTTGATTTCGTCCAATTCCGAGAATATTTCGTTACTAGGATTTCTGAAACCAAAAACAGCAGAAAACGGAACTGGCACTTCGGCATCTTGTTAATAGGTTAGTTCCAGAAAATGCACGAATATGACATAAAGTGTGCATATAACATGTAGATAACATCAATAATGTGGCATGGAACACAAGAAATTATCGATACGTTGGAGACGTATCAATCACCCAAGGTTTATCGAACTCAGGGAGGAAGAGGTCAAAGATATCCCTCTCATGCAACCCTGCAACCACAAAGCAAGAAGTCTCTTGTGTCCCCAGCACACCTAATAGGTGCACTAGTTCGGCGAAGAGATAGTGAAATACAGGTGGTATGAATAAATATAAGCGAGTAGTAACGGCACCGGAAAAGTTCTTTGCCCGGGATCGGCGTGTGGTTGATGGTGGTAATATTGCGGACGATAGAGATGCAGTAAAACAGTAAACAAGCAGCGATAGCAGTATTTAGGAACAAGGCCTAGGGATCATACTTTCACTAGTGGACACTCTCAACTTTGATCACATAACAGAATAAATAAATAGATAAATGCTAGACTCTACACTCTCTTGTTGGATGATGAACACCACTAACTGTGTAGGATTACACGAACCCTCAATGCCGGAGTTAACAAGCTCCACAATATTCAATGTTCATATTTAAATAACCTTAGAGTGCATAACAGATCAACATAACCAAACCAAGTACTAACATAGCATGCACACCGTCACCTTCACACTACGAAAGGAGGAATAGATCACATCAATACCATCATAGCAATAGTTAACTTCATAATCTACAAGAGATCACAATCATAGCCTACACCAAGTACTACACGATGCACACACTGTCACCATTACACCGTGCAGGAGGAATAAACTACTTTAATAACATCACTAGAGTAGCACACAGATAAATTGTGATACAAAACACATTGCAATCATAAAGGGATATAAATAAGCACTTCACTATGCCATTCATAACGAGTGAATAAGTATTCTGTGAAATATAGCCTAAGAGACCCACACGGTGCACACACTGTCACCTTTACAAACGTGGGACAAGGAGTCTCCGGAGATCACATAAGTAAAATCCACTTGACTAGCATAATGACATCTAGATTACAAGCATCATCATATGAATCTCAATCATGTAAGGCAGCTCATGAGATTATTGTATTGAAGTACATAGGAGAGAGATGAACCACATAGCTACCGGTACAGCCCCGAGCCTCGATGGAGAACTACTCCCTCCTCATGGGAGACAACAGCGTTGATGGAGATGGCGGTGGTGTCGATGGAGGAGCCTTCCGGGGGCACTTCCCCGTCCCGGCGGTGTGCCGGAACAGAGACTCCTGTCCCCCAGATCTTGGCTTCGCGATGGCGGCGGCTCTGGAAGGTTTCCTCTGGTTTCGTCGAACGTGATAGGGTTTTCGCGACGGAGACCTTAAGTAGGCGGAAGGGCAACGTGGGGGGCCACACGAGGGCCCCACACACCAGGGTCGCGCGGCCAGGGCCTGGGCCGCGCTGTCCTGTTGTGGCGGCGCCTCGTGGCCCCACTTCCTTTCCCCCTCGGTCTTCTGGAAGCTTCGTGCAAAAATAGGACCCTGGGCGTTGATTTCGTCCAATTCCGAGAATATTTCCTTACTAGGATTTCTTAAACCAAAAACAGCAGAAAACAAGAATCGGCTCTTCGGCATCTCGTTAATAGGTTAGTGCCGGAAAATGCATAAATATGACATAATGTATGCATAAAACATGTAGATATCATCAATAATGTGGCATGGAACATAAGAAATTATCGATACGTCAGAGACGTATCAGATACAAATGCCAAGGCCTACTCATGGAAATTTATATCCTGGCCCAGTAGACTACCCATAGCTCGCCCGCTCCAGTTCGGTGCTGACATCCGTCTAGCCCCAATATTTTTGAGAAGTTAGCCCCAATTATATGTTCTACGATAAATGAAGGATCCAATCTCAATTTTTATTCTTGCAAGCTTTTACTTTATTTATCAAAGCTTCCTTTATAGTTAACTTTGGTCTAAGTATAGAGTGTTACATGAACATCAAAAGTAGCCTAGAGAAATACAAGTTAGATTAGCACCCCTCATGACTAGTTGCTAGTGCTAAACTAAAAATGACTATCTAGATGGGAACTTGTGAAAACCAATGACTTTGAAAACCTTGGAATGATGAGTCATTCTATTGAAAGATTTTGAAGTTGAATATGACATGAATGACTTGGTGGCTTTAACAAAAACTGATGATTGGGTTCGGATGCGATACCATTCAAATTTTTGAGTACCCCAACAATACCTGATTATGGGTAAGGCTTGTTGGGGGGATGACCCCCGGTATGCCAAAGGCATGCCAAACCGGATGGTTTAGGCCATCAAAGTACCGGTTCAAAGGTTGTTCCGGATAGCGAAAGTTGATTCAAAGAATCATACCGGTATCCCAAGGAGGGGGATACCGGAACTAGCTAAGAGCGTACCGGAATACCGGAACAGGCTACACTGTAGCACGTCGGAAAAGACCAGTCAAAGATGCTCTCCAGAGCTAGAAGACAAAGATGAGCGAAGCACTTCAGCTCTAATCGAAGCCATGACGCCAAAGGCAAAGGATGACGTAAAAGGTGCCGGAGGATGTCACGGCTTCTGATTAAAGGCATACCGGCATCACCGGTAGCTAAAGTAGCTTTGTAAAGTAGTTTGTCTAGTCAAAGATCCCATTAGGGTTTCTAGGGTTTCTTCCCCTGTAAGCCACCCTCTCCCCTATATAAGGAGAGGGGGCACAGCCCTTCGCGGGCACGACGACATTGTTCTCCATTACCAATCTTGTACACAGAAACTTGTAAGCACTTGACATGAGGAAATAGAGAGATCTAGTGCTGTACTTGTTCTTGAGCTCATCATATTCTACCTTCGGCCCAAGCCAAGTTCTTGAGGAATCCATCCCGAAACCTCTCCATTCATACCAAAAACCCTCCCCCGAATCCTCTAGCGTCCATTCGGCCCCAAGATAAGCCATCCCATGGCATCTGTCTGTTCACCACGACGACAGTTGGCGCCCACCGTGGGGCCAGCAGCGACGCTTGCTGGAGTTCATATTCGGGCGGGCCTCCTCACCGTCGGCGGCGAGCACGTCATCACCGCGCTCGTCAACCGCATCCGCGACATGCGCTTCATCAACGACAACACAGGCTGCTTCTCCAATGGAGGTAAGTTCCCCAAGAACGGCAGCGTCATCGAATTCGGGAGCATCCTCGTCTACTACGGCACCGTCCCCGAGCGCCAGTGCCTCTCGCCGGTGCTGGTGGCTCCAGACCCGCCAAGATCTGCGCTTCGCAGCGACCGCGCCGCCGGCAGCGTCGAGGTGCTGATCGTTGGCGCGGGCGACGCCGGCAAGGGAGTTGCGGCGGAAGGCGCTGGCCGGACGAAGTCCGCACGCACGGCCAAGCCGCCCACCGAGCGCGACCAGGAGGCTGCAGGAGCTTCCACACCACCACCAGAGACTCCGCTTGAAGCGGCCATGAGCATCCTCGCTACGCCCATCGCGCAGAACATTTACCCGGCAGCGGCTCAGGCGGAGCTGGAGGCGCAACGCCAGAAGCTGCTTGCGAACGGCGCCGACATCGTCCGGGCGCAGCGCGAGCTGAACCTAACCCTACGTGAGTATAACGCTGCCCATGGCTTTGCTTCTGTTAGCGCTCAGGCTGCAAGGATACCGGAAAACCGGCTTAGAGCTCGCAACTTAGATCAGGACCTGGGTAAGGAGATTTTTACCGGAAAGAGTACTTCTGCATCATTGAGCATGGTAGAGAAACCTAAGTATAGCAGTCCGGATAAAACCATAAAGGCTGCTAAGGCTGCAGTAGAGCTGTGTGAATCCCTTTCCGGAGATGCTTTGGCAAAACAGCAAGAGCGTGTCAGGGAGTTGCTTGATACCATTGAGCAGCAAAATGCTGAGCAGCTGGCCAAATTGAACAAGGCTGCGGCTTCAAAATCTGTGCGTTCAACAAAGAATGCCGGAAGCAAGTCCCATGGGCAGGCATCGTCCCCCCATCCGGACAAGAGAAAAGAAAAAGAGGTGAATGCGCAACAGATGACTGTGTACGATCCGGTTCTTGCCGGAAAACAACAAGCCGGGCGACATGAGGCCGGTAGAAAAAGCCAAGGAGCAGATCGTGGCTACGCCAGATACGGCTATGCCAGAGATGAGTACACCGGTAGAGGAGAAACCGGGCAAAATTATCGCGTACCGAGAGCTGCTTATGCAGAGGAGGAAATGCCTCTGCCAAGGTACCGGCAGGCAAGCGCCGCGGTACCAGAAAGATATGATGAGGCTAATTCAGCAACCGAAAGAGTCGGGGCCTACCAGAACCCTTTGGGGGAAAGGTTAGGAGAAAGATGCCTGCCAGACCGGGATGCGAGGCACAGGCTGGATAGGATGTATTTGTCTGAGATGGTTGAGGCAGAAGGTCCTCCGGGTCCCAAGTGTTTTGGCCCGCGGATCATGAAAGAGGAACCACCGGTTCGCAACTTCACATTGCCCCGCGATACAAAAACGTACGATGGCACTACTAAGCCGGAAGACTGGCTTGCGGATTACGTGACCGCAGTTTACGTTGCCGGTGGCGGAGGAACCGTCGCTGGTGGAGGAAACCGGCGTTGGGCCGTGAGAATTGTACCATCTTTCCTGGTAGGACCAGCGCGCATTTGGCTAAACAACCTGCCGGCAGGAAGCATAAACGGCTGGTTGGAATTTGAGGAAGCTTTTGTGAGCAACTTCAGCAGTACCTACCGGAGGCCAAACAGGCCGCAACAGCTTGCTCTGTGCACACAACGTTCGAACGGAACAGACCGGGATTACCTGACCCGGTGGAACTCCACAAGGAACTCCTGTGAACGAGTAATCGAAGCGCAAGCCATAGCTTGGTTTTGCAACGGGTGCAGAAGAGGTTCACCCCTGTGGCAGAACCTCCAGAGGAACATGCCGGCAACTTTGTCGGAAATGATACGTGTGGCGGATAGCTATGCATTGGGAGACCCAATGCAACCGGCAGTGCAGGCAGAGCCAGCACAAACAAGCCAACCACGCCAAGATCAGTACCGGGATAACCGGCATAACAAAAGAAGGGAAGAATTCCCGGATCGGAGGTACGGTCCGCAGCAAGTTGCTGATGTACAAGATAACTCTGGCGCCAGCGGCAGCCAGAGGCAGAAAACAGGATCGCAGCCATGGGCGGGTCCTAAGAAACAATGGGTCGAAAAGAAACCCTGGGGCCAGAAAAAGAACTGGCAAGAACATGCGAAGTACACCATGGAAGCAGCTATGGACCAACCTTGCCGGTGGCACACACCGAATCCGGCTAATCCGTCTAACCATTTGACGAAGGATTGCTCTTGCACTAGGTACCTAATGTTGAAAGATGCGGTAAAAGATGCGCAAGCACAAGGCTGTACCACGATATTACCACCGTCGCAAGATATGATGCATCAGCATCCCTTACCACCACCACCACCGCTTACCGGAGCAAATGCTCTATCGGTACAGCCTCAGCCAAACCGGCAGCAGCACCAGCAAGTTCATCAGGTGGGTGATGGCAATGGACAACCGCCACCGCCGGCACCTTTGGGCCGGAATGTTTACCAAGATCTAGACTTATGCTGTGTTGTGTTCGTTACTGAGCCAACTGACAAGCAGAGCTTATACCGTCGCTCTATGGAAGTGAATGCAGTGATGCCGGCAGTACCAAGGTACATGCTGTGGTCTGATCAGGAAATCAGCTGGTCGTTCAAGGATCATCCGAAAATCATGCCCAATCCGGGTGGTTATGCTCTTGTTGTGGACCCTATCATGCATGGGCCAACGGCTCAAGTGCGGTTCAGCAAGGTGCTGATTGACAATGGAAGCATCATAAACATTATGTACCGGAACACCATGCGTACGCTGGGAATCACTGAGAACATGCTGCAACCAACTCACACTACGTTCCATGGGATTGTTCCGGGTTTGTCCTACTCGCCCATGGGAAAAGTCCGGGTGGATGTGTCGTTTGGTGGACGCGACAATTGCCGGGTGGAAAAATGTTCTGTTCGAAGTGGTGGACTTAGACAGTCCTTACCATGCGCTGCTGGGGAGACCGGCGGTGGCATCATTTATGGCCTCAACTCATACAGCGTATCTCAAGATGAAGATGCCGGCACCATCTGGACCCTTGACCGTAGTGGGAAACTATAAGGTCTCGCTGGAAACCGCTTCCGCCGGATCAAACCTGGCCGAATCGTTGGTGATCGCTGAAGAAAAAAGGAGAATGCAAACTGCGGTTGCACTGGCTCAGTCCTCGCAGTTGAGTTTAGCTGCAATGAGTGGCAACCTTGGCACACCGGCATTCAAGCCAACCAAGGAAACAAAAGACATCGTGCTGGACCCGGCTCATCCTGACCGCACCGTTCGTATCGGTGCCGATCTCAGTGAGGCATAGGAAAGCGCGCTCGTCAACTTCCTCCGTGAGAATCGGAATATCTTTGCCTGGTCTACTGATGATTTGGTAGGTGTTCCAAGGGAGTTGGCTGAGCACTCTCTGAATGTCCGGAAGGATGCGAAGCCGATAAGACAGCCGTTGCGCCGGTTTGCTGAAGATAGGAGAAAGATTATCGGAGAAGAGGTGACAAAGTTGTTGGTGGCCGGATTCATCGTAGAAGTACTGCATACTGAATGGCTAGCCAATCCGGTGCTGGTCGAGAAGAAAAAAGAGGAGAACCTTGAGGGAAAAGCTCCAAAGGTGTGGCGCATGTGCATCGACTACACCAACCTAAACAAGGCTTGTCCGAAAGATCCTTTCCCTTTACCCGGATCGATCAAGTGATTGATTCCACTGCTGGATGTGAACTGCTGTCGTTCCTGGATGACTATTCCGGTTTCCACCAAATTCGCTTGAAAAAGGAAGATCAAATAAAAACTGCGTTTATCACCTCGCACGGGGCTTATTGCTATGTTACTATGCCTTTCGGTTTGCGCAACGCTGGTGCAACGTATCAGCGCTGCATGCAAAAGTGTTTGTTTGATCAAATCGGTAAGAATGTGCAAGTCTATGTGGATGACATTGTGATAAAAACGAAGGTCAAGGAAACCTTGATCGATGATTTGAGGCAAACGTTTGATAACCTAAGAAGGTTCCGGATGAAACTCAATCCGGCAAAATGTACCTTCGGGGTCCCAGCCAGCAAATTGCTTGGCTTTCTCGTGTCTAGCCGGGGCATTGAGGTTAATCCGGTAAAGATCCGGGCCATAGAAAGAATGGCAATACTGCAAGAGCTCAAAGACATGCAAAAGTTTACCGGAAGCTTGGCATCGCTAAGCCGGTTCATAAGCAGGTTGGGGGAAAAATCCCTACCGCTCTACGCTTTGATGAAAAAATCCGATACCTTTGTCTGGACCCCTCAGGCAGACGCAGCGTTCAAGGAGCTGAAAACAATGCTAGCCACTACGCCGATATTGGCTTCGCCTCTAGAAACAGAGCCCATGCTGTTGTACATAACAGCAACAAACCGGGTTGTGAGTGTAGTAGTTGTGGTTGAAAGAGAAGAGGAAGGAAAAACCGTGCAAAGACCGGTATACTACCTGAGTGAGGTGCTCTCCCTCTCAAAACAAAACTACCCTCCCTTCCAGAAAATGACTTATGGCGTGTTCATGGCCGCCACAAAGCTCAAGCACTACTTTGAAGAACATCCCATGAAAGTAGTGAGCGAGGCATCAATTTCCGATATCATGGGAAACAAGGATGCTAGCGGCAGGATTGCCAAGTGGGCAATTCAGGTATCACCATATGTACCGGAGTACGAAAGAAGGGACGCCATAAAATCACAAGCTTTAGCTGATTTCTCGGTTGATTGGGCGGAAATGCAATACAAACCGCCAGAACACAAGGTAGAGTACTGGAAGATGCACTTTGATGGATCCAAACTCAAGGAGGGTCTGGGCGCCGGTGTAGTGCTTACTTCGCCTAAGGGAGATCATCTCCGGTATGTTTTACAAGTGCACTTCAGAGCATCAAACAATGTTGCTGAGTACGAGGCTCTGATCCATGGGCTCAAAGTCGCAAAAGAAATCGGTGCGCACCGGATCATTTGCTATGGAGATTCAGATCTTGTGGTGCAGCAGTGTTCCGGAGATTGGGACGCAAAAGATGCCAACATGGCCTCATACCGGTTTCACGTGCAAAAGATTGCCGGCTTCTTCGAAGGTTGTGAGTTTCACCATGTGCCGCGCGCGGAAAACGAAGCCGCGGATACTCTCTCTAAGCTAGGTTCCTCCCGGCAGGAAATTCCTCCCGGAGTGGCTTTGGCTCACCAAAGGACTTCATCAATCAAACCGAGTCCGGAATCAGAGTCAATTTTTGTACCGGAGTCACACGTTGTGCCAATGGACATTGACGAAGGAAACCCGGGGACTGTTCCGGTAAATCCGGGGACTGCAGTGTCAAAACCGGAAGAAGCTATGCTGGTGGACAGTATGGAGATAGACGTACCGGTATTCCTAGTCCGGGAAGCACCAACTTGGGTTGAACCTATTAAGGAATTCCTGATCAACGGCACCTTGCCGGTTGACGAAAACGAATCGAGAAGGATCCAGAGAAGGTCCAAGGCCTACACTATCATCAATGGTGAGGTATACAAAAGAAGTGTTACCGGTGTCCTCCAGAGATGCGTGGAGCCGGAAGAGGAAAAAGAAATGCTGGTAGAGGTTCACCAAGGAGAATGTGGGCACCATGCTACATCAAGGGCTCTGGTGGCAAAAGTCTTCCAGCATGGGTTCTATTGGCCCACAGCTTTGGAAAATGCTGAGGACTTGGTACGAAAGTGCAACAGACTGCCATGGGTACGCCAAGCAAAATCATACCCCGAATGCCTGGTCTCAAAACTATACCATTGACTTGGCCATTTGTTGTTTGGTGCCTTGATATGGTTGGTCCATTTAAAACCGCAAGGGGCAATATGACACATGTACTGGTGATGGTGAATAAGTTCACCAAATGGTTGGAAGTGAAGCCTATCGCAAAGTGTGATGGGCATACGGCTGTGAAAAAAAATTTTCATCAAAGAAACACAAATCAAAGCAAAGGAAAATTCAAATGCAAGTGACATATGATAATGGTCAAATCTGCCACTATTAATATGTTACACACGTTGAGCCCTTGTATTAAGCAAATCTCAAACCTAACCCTCCCAACTCTTTCCACCTCATCCAAGAGCCCATCAAGGTGAACACTTTTTGTGTTGACCAACATGGTTGACTCTGCCTCAGTTGCTTAATATAAGAGTGACAAGTGGCAACATTGAAAGAAAAAGTAGATCATACACATTTTGGAATTTCACAAATCAACTCCACTTTGCACACCACCACCACCATTGTGTGCCAAATATTAATTGAATCAACTCCACCAAAAATCTCTGCAAAATTTGAAAATTCACTTCTTGCGGCCATATCATCGAACACACGGCAGGCATCAAACTGAATTACTCACACACCCTTTTATCCATCAGTTTCTTGACTAAACCCGATTTGATTTGTGATGATCATTGTCCTTCTATGACTCCTGTACCAAACCAAGTACTAGCCCATGGTGATTAAAGCTGGGGGAGAGGCAGAACACGGCCATGCCGTGCCCTATGACACCCTCCATGCCATCTCTCTTCTCAGCCTTCCCCTCTCTCTTTAATCATGTCCAGCAGCTTACCCATGCACCACTGAGCAGGACCACCCCAGCCATTGGCCACGGAGAGGCTCGCCATGGCCAGAAAGGCGCGTGCCCAGTACGCCCAGGGATGCCAAAGTGTGCACGCTCACCGCGCCCTGGACGCGCCAGAGCACGGGCAAGCCCTGTCGCCTCCGTCCTCCCCTATCTCTCCGCCGCAGCCTAGAGCATCACCACCTCTCCAGCTAGCCCGTAGACATGCTCGAATGCACACGGAGGCACTGTCGCCGTCGTCCCCTTCCAAACCTTGCCGCCGGTACAGCCGCAGACCTTGCATCATCCCGAGTCGTCCCATCTCGCTTTCGCCACGCCAGCTAGCATGCGAGCCTCACCATGATGCCAGCTATCCCGTGCCGTCCTTACCTTGCCTCTTCGCGCACCAGAGACGCCGCGCCATGATCGACCCCCACGGGCACCCGCGGCACCCTTCTGCTGCTATAAATAGAGCACTCCCCTCTCTCATTCATTCACACCATCTCACTCTCCTCTCATCACTGCTTCTCCTCGACCACTTACCTAGCCACATTATCACCGGAGCAGCGCCAATTTGACGCCGGAGCACCGCCAGTACCCGCAGCACATCGCCGTCAACTGGAGCCACCTCGAGCGACGCCGTCGGTATCTGGAGCCTCGCCGTCCACGCCAATGTCACTGCGCACCCCTCCGACGATCGCCGAAGCACCGGTAGGCCCTCCGACCCCATAGCCCCGCCGCCAGAGCCACGGCATCTCGTCGGAGACGATGATGATCGCCAGCCGCACGATCCCCTTCTAATCCTACGCCTCCCCTCGCTCGTACCGATTCGCGTTTAAAGTCTCGATGACAGCGGGCCCCACTGTCAGGCAGCCCACTCACACGCGGCGTGCAGCTGGGCTGGCCCGAGTCTTTTTCTTTCTGCGGCCCAGCTTCGTTTCCCGCGCTGGCCCAGCTTTTCAAATCTGAATTTTCCAAATTAATTCAAAAACCTTGCAGATTCTTTGTTCAAACTTAAATAGTTTCAAATCTACTAAACCAAATTCAACGAATTTTATATATTTGGAAAGCTTAGGAAAAGATCTAAATAACTACACTGGTTCCAACCCTAGATGTGTTGTAGAATTAAAGTAGCAAAAATAACAAGGCAGGGCCTTTTCGAACTTCAAACTTTATTTAAAATTTAACCCTAAGTGATTTTGAGTTGATTCCAAGTCTCATAAATCACATTTCACATACTCTACATGACTATGTAAGAAGATAACCTAGTTGTTTGCATGATCATGGGCTAGAGCAAAATAATAGCTATGTGGCTATTTCTAGCCCATTTAAATCATCTCAATTAATTTGTTTAAACTAGCATGGTGGCCCTCGCAAATGCGAGGGCTTCATCGCTGGTTTTCTAGGGAGATGTGTATAGTTTTGGTGTATCAAAACTAACTCGAAAATGTATTTATTCATTTTTGGACATTTAGATAAAAAAATAATACATATATAGCTTCAATTCTTGCTAAATTAATATCACATATGTAAAAAGTTATTTAATATATTTTTGAGAATGGATTTTGTACACACATGGGTATGAGTGTTTTCATCATTGTCGGTTTATTCCTCGAGATTCACAATCGCGGTAGCAGAGGAAAAAGTAGCTCTCTCTTCTCCTTTTATCCGAATACAAGACCACCATCTTTAATATGTCAAAATGACTTCAATTAAATTTATGGATCATGTCATGGGATCTAGAACAATACAAATCCCCGATCATTGTAAATCTAAACAATAATTTCCAACGTTGTAAATCTATGTGATCTAGAATTCGTTGTGGCCTACTTTATGTAATGAATGTTTCACATGCTCATATTAAGTCATTATGTTAGTTTATTATTGCTCATGAATTAAAAAATAGCATACCATTCCTTTGTAAGAGATCTGTCCCTTGATAAAGTGCGTTCAAAGATCATACGGTCACATATGTCTCGGATATCTTTGAAAATTAAAATTATAGTATATATTGCTTTATGGTTTAGATTTTCTGCATTTCTCATGAGGAACGTGAAAGAGGAAAACATACTTGAAAATGTCCATTGACTTTGATGTACCTTGCAAAAGCTTTTGTCTTTTTGCTCATAATCTCTTTGCTAGCCTTCGTTTCAGTTATTTTGATAGATCAAAAAATTTATGGATCAATACAATTGTTTTCTATTAATAAAAAGTAGAAGACATGTATACGCTTGAAGCGATACGTTTTGATTTTTTTTCGAATACGGATGTTTAATATAGCCACCATGTTAAGTCACACCATCTAAATTATATTAAGAGTTAGATCTAAAATTAGTGACTACGATTTAATGAAAGATTATTAGTTACGTAACTGTTGTAGTTCGGTTTAACACGTGCTAATTAGAAATAGCAAGAGTCCATGCTAAATAGGAAAGTAAATTCAGGAATCCGTGTTGAGTAACAAAGAGATAGGAGGAGAGTCCACGCTCAATACGGAAGGAAACAATGATTTCCAGGTAGCTTATATCTTGCTACTGGTGGTCATCCTAGCTCTTTTATTTTTTTTCTCTTCCTCGCCTGTCATGTTTTCTTGTGTTGCATAATTATTTTTATCAGCCATACGTCCAACACTGCAGCTTTTTATTCGCGGTTCAGTTTTAAAGCTAGTACATATTGATCTGCTCTAGATTTTTTTTTTGTTCCCGATCAGTTTTGAGCCAGCTTCCTGGCCGTACGTCCAACGTGACATTCAACGTTGGTGGCCTGTCACGTCTGGCTGTGTTTGGTAATTATTTTGAGCTGATCGAGGTGCCTTAAAAAATACTATGTTGCATAATTATTCTTATCAGCCATACGTCCAACACTGCAGCTTTTTATTCGCGGTTCAGTTTTAAAGCTAGTACATATTGATCTGCTCTAGATTTTTTTTTGTTCCCGATCAGTTTTGAGCCAGCTTCCTGGCCGTACGTCCAACGTGACATTCAACGTTGGTGGCCTGTCACGTCTGGCTGTGTTTGGTAATTATTTTGAGCTGATCGTGGTGCCTTAAAAAATACTATGTATATTTATTTTAGTTAGTACATAAAATAAGATATTATATGGACAAGTTGGACCGTGTCAAATAAGATAAAACTGTTACGTAACTATTAATCTCTAACTAAATCAGAGCCGTAAGTTCTAAATCCAACTGTTGAAATAGTTGAGATGATGTGGTTTAATATGGTGGCTCTATTAAACATCCTCATTTTGCTTTTAGTATATAATAGATAGTATGAGAGTTACTCTCTCATTTAAATCATTGTCTTAAGTAATCAAATATGAGGTAATGATCTTAGTCTATAGCACCTCATGTTTAATTACTTAATAATATTAAATTATTTCATAGTAGTATTTAAATTACATGAGATGAAGTATCTCATTTAAATCTTTTCCCCAAATGATATTTATGAATTGTTGACATTGGTCAACATATGATCATACTTTATTATTGGAGGAGATTAAATCTTGATAAGATTCAATGAGAGGAATTTACTTCTCAAAGAAAATAAATAGAAACCCTAAGAAATATTTCAATGAGAGGAAATTATTTTCTTAGAAGAAAACCAAACCAACCACCTTGTGAATAAGGACGTGATGCTAGAATAGCTTGTGTGATTTATTTGTGTGCTTAGTCTAGCACTTAAAAATTGTTTGGTGATTGTATACCTCGTATCCGTTTATAGACGCTAGTACCGAGGAATACCAGGAGGAGGAGGTCTACGAGGAAGAAGAAGAAAACTTTGATCAATACACCACTCAAGGCAAGCTATACTCTTGCAAGTTCCCAAGTGCAAATCTCTAATAGAGCAAGGAACCATTACACTTCTATTTTTTTGTTTAAGGATCCAATCTCAATTTTTATTCTTGCAAGCTTTTACTTTATTTATCAAAGCTTCCTTTATAGTTAACTTTGGTCTAAGTATAGAGTGTTACATGAACATCAAAAGTAGCCTTGAGAAATATAAGTTAGATTAGCACCCCTCATGACTAGTTGCTAGTGCTAAACTAAAAACGACTATCTAGATGGGAACATGTGAAAACCAATGACTTTGAAAACCTTGGAATGATGAGTCATTCTATTGAAAGATTTTGAAGTTGAATATGACATGAATGACTTGGTGGCTTTGACAAAAATGATGATTGGGTTCGGATGCGATACCATTCCAATTTTTGAGTACCCCCACAATACCTGATTATGGGTAAGGCTTAACTAGAAACTTATGCCCTTTAGTATGGGTTCCCTCTAAACAAGCGTCATAGAGGTTATGCCGAGGCCGCCTCCGTTGAAAGTGAAATGATGTGAAATGAGGTGAAAGTACGACCCAAGCCCTGTGCAGTTCCTGGGATAACAGTTGGCTATCACCGGGAGGCCAAACTCATGGGGAGAGGTGCCTATACTATAGTTTGTAAGTGAAAGGTTATGGTCGATGATCCGCATACTCAGTATGATTATTCAGGGCTATTCCTGACGGATGTAATCAAAAGTTGTGGCACAAGTGTGCAACCTCTGCAGAGTGTAAAACTATTCGAATAGCCGTGTCCACGGTTACGGACGATTGGAAAGGCCATATTGTTCCGTTGTCAGATATTTCTAAAAATGAATGGTGATTTTAAGGGTGAATTTGACTTGAAAACAACATGGTTGTGGGAATGACACTAATGTTCCCACTTGAGTTAAGTTAGGCAAATGAGGAGTCTTTCCTTTAAAAGGTTTATTTATGAAATAAAATTGGCTTTATGCAAACAAACCTATAGCTTCGCACCCCTTAGTAAATTTGATAGTACTTACACTAGTATTAGTTTGCGAGTACTTTAAAGTACTCATGGATGTGTTCCTGACTATTCCAATGGCCAGACTATGAAGAGGAGCAGCAGTATCAGGACGATGGACAGCAGGACGTCTATGATAATTAGGATCATCTCCTAACGTCAAGCGTTGCCTGTAGATTAGATGGACTACTACTACTTCGCTTCCGCTATGTGTTGTGTTTGTTGATCGTTAGATCAACTATTATTCTAAGGGTGGATCATGTGATCTATTGTTGTAAGATGACTATGTTTTGTAATGAATGATGACTCTATGATATCAACTGTTATGTCTCGCAAAAACAATCTTCCTGGGATTGCGATGTATGACATAATAGTCATCTGGACTTAAAAATCCGGGTGTTTACATTATGTTACACAACAATTAATGATGAGAGAGGTGAAAATAATATATGACACAAATTTGCATTGAGAATTCTACAAATTATTAAATTTTGCGAAACTATAATACTATCACATGATACTTTATTGTAGGGCTAATATCATAAACTATTATCATATGCATAATACTAGTTTATGCTACTTTCCATTATAAGTAGTCTTATACTACTCCGTAGCTGAGATGCAAGATCAATCAGCCGAGCCGTATGTATGCGTGTCATGAATGAAAATTCTATGCATGGATCTCCTCCTTCTTTAAGTATAGGCGACAAGCAACCACAACCATATCAGCCACCTATTCCTGTACGATCGTTATACGTACGATTCCACATATTCACACATTGTCTCATTCGCCACAAGCTGCACTTTCACATGATTATTTCAAGAGTAACATTTTTCCGTGAATTACCATATTTAGTAACTTTTCATTCATATTTCCTTTGTCTAATGGACTTTTTGTTAACATTTTCCTCTCTAATATCTGGAATAATCTGCATGTTTTGGGCTCCCGGACGCAAGGTACATGTGGTATGCCACCTCATGATTCTAAATTCTCGATGTGAAGCGACACTTATTGAGTAAGTGTCATGTGGATTCTTGAACTTGCAAAGGTTGCAATTTTTACTACTTTGCGAACCCTTATTTTGGAATACACGTGACACTTGCTCTACCCGTGGATAGTGTTGAATATAATTGCCTAGTCCCCCTCCATTAGATCAGTCTTATGGTTGAACTGGCTAGAGCATGCAATTTTAGATGGTATCGGTCTTTTAGTTAAACTGGCTAGAGTATGCAATTTCACGGACAGAACTTGGTGGATTCTCCCACGGAAAAAACCTCACAACTTTTGCAAATCCTGTGACTTGGAATTTACCGAGAAAAAGAAAAACCTTGCGTGAGAGACATGACGCCTCACCAATTCTTATTCACATCGGATTCTAATTTCTTTGACATGGTATCCAGTTGTAACAGGGGAGGAATCAAAGTTCCGCACGCAATAACTTTCCACTCGGTATGGAATCCCAGCTTCCTGCGTACGTATACTCCAATTAACCTAGCCGAACTCTAACAACTTATGCATCAATCACAATGATCGCTACAGGCGTGGACTCTGCATGCACGTGCCAATAACTATGTACTGCTTGTTTCGCACGCCTAGCTGCTAGTATATAATATGGTCGTCGTCGCCAGCAGCAAGAAATCATCGACCCCAAATTAATTCAGGTAGACGTACACCATCGGCCATCGAAGCTAACTAGTAATCGCCATGGGCAACTACATGAGCAACCAACTGTCGTACCGGCACACGCAGCGGGTGGTGGTGAGGACGGCCATGGAGGCCGGCGGCTGCGACGCCGAGTTCCGGTTGGCCCTGAGAAACTGCGCTGGTGGGAAGAAGAAGACGGCCGCCGAGGTGCTGAAGTGCATGGAGTGGACGGCGTATCTCCGGCGGTGCATGGAGCGCAACGAGTGTCACTTCAAGAGCTACATCAAGATGATGGACAAGGGGCTCGACCAGGACGAGGGGAAGGAGAAGAGATCCTTGCGCTTTGAATCGGAGGAGGACCGCTGGAGGTGGAGGTGGTGGACCGGCATGATCAGATTCCCACAACAACCTGCCTCTAAAAATAAGTTCAACTTCTAGCTAGCTTTATAGATTTTAGATAGATTGATAAATATATTGATATATGGGGATCGACAGATAGATACAGATTGATATGTGGACCGATAGACGACTGTGAACTTCAACTTTATTATCATTTATTTATACACCTATAACTCATACCTTGCTGTGTTCTTTTTAATCTTTGTAAATGTTTTGGATTTATTTTGGCCACATACCTTTTTTTTTTTTTTTTTTTGCGAAACACTTTTGGCCACATACCTTGATGCTATATAGCGTGTATTTTAAATTACTACCTGCATCTCTCAATATATGTTTTCGATTTGTCAAAATTTGAATGTATGTAATACTACTTAGTGTATATACGTATCGATACAGTTAAATTTAGACAAATTTAAGACTTCTATTTATAGACGACTGAGCATTAGATACGTCAGTCATGGAAAAAAAACCCAACAAAAGTGGGTTGTAAAGATGCTTTTGACGAATCGAGTTCGAACGGTGACATCCTCTAGTTAGCTTAGAGATGCTTTAGTTGGCGTTCAATCCAGGACAATTCGTAGCCCTGCAGAGATTTAAAGATTAGTCGCATCACTCAGGCCACATGCATCTTTAGTGTCAGAAGAAGTTCACATACTATGAGCTTAAGCTGGTGGACACTTTTCAGAGCCAACGGGAAGAAATATCACAAGGCCGGATCGGGCTTACGTCCTGCATGCCTTAGTTTAGTATATGCCGTATAGCTTTGTTAGCCTAGCCGGTGAGAAGAGTAGAATTTACCTAGGGCTGTCTCCAGAAATTAGGAGCCCCAGTGCAAAATACAAAATAGGGTCCTGAATTTAAAAAATAAGTTAGACAATTAATAACTATTGTGGTTACGGATAATGCCTTGATGAGCTACCATGGTTATGAATAATGCCTTGATGCGTTATTGGTGATCCCTTTCCTAGCAAAAAGACGTCGTCAGCATGAGTGAACGATGAAACTGGGGCAAGCCATTGCCACGCTGCTCTCAGCCCTCGGAATACGTCGCAAGAGGTCGTTTTTTTCTCTCTCCCGCATTGTGCTCCCTAATTGTATCAAATTCGCACCAATTTATTCATATGTTGCACAATAGAGATAATCATGGAGCAAGTATCAGCTCGAAAGGTCCATTCATGAAATTCACGAGGTCAGCAATTTTTTTGTTTCCTTTGGTGTTGTTATGTGTTTACGGGGGTGCACATGCCTGCTCATTGCTGTGCAAAGGAAGCATCTCCGGCTATAAAATAGTGTTTTAGCTGCATCGAGCCCCATGTATGTAATCCAAGTGAATAGGTGAAAGGTGATGCAAGATGAACGTAATCCTGATCAATGAATGATAAGCTTTTGTTTTCATGAAGAAAGAGAGACCAATCGTTGGTGGCTTGGCGCCGGGACTGTTGCCTTTTTTTTTAGAGTGTTCCTTCGCTGGCTACCGGCCGGATCAGCCTCTTGGCCTGCTGAAAGGCAGTAGCCGCACGAGAAAAGCAGTGGGCTGCTGGTCGCTTTACTTTGACGCGCTTGCGCTGCCGCCTGCCGGTGCCGCGAACAGTGGGCAGAACAACATATTGCTGCAGAACTGCAGCCTGGGCTTAAAGATTTGGGGGGGCCCTAGAATTTTGGGGCCCTGTTCGGTCAGCACAGCTCGCACAGGCCCCTCAACGGCCCTAACCTGGCGCTTGGAGAGGCGCCTGCGGATGGCGCGGGTCTTCTTGGGGTAGAGGTCGACTGAACGGACGCGGGGAAGAGGATGATAATGGGCAGGGTATGTATAAGGTAGAGCAATACCATACCCATATTCGTATAGTTAATGGGTACAAACTTCTACACATACTCGTACCCATGGGTATAAAACTTTACCCATATCCATACCTAGCAGGTACCCGTACCCATTAGGTACTCGGTGGGTAGGTTAAATTATACACAAATCAATCACAATTTTACATATATTGATAATAAATTTGATTAAAAATTTAATTATCTCAACTCAATAACATGTAGTAAGTACGGAACAATTAACATAATATAAAAAATCACATTCTCATCTAACTCATAAGTCAACAAAAATAGACGTGTCACGTAAGATTTGACAATAAACGGGCAGGGTATGGATTTACCACGGGTACAAGGCTATACCCGTGCCCTGCCCATGACTTAACGGGTAGGGTATGGGTACTACCCATGGCCATAAAAGTGTACCCATACCCTGCCCATGCGGGTACGGTACCCGCGGGTACCCATACCTGTGGATAAAATTGTCATCCTTAATGTTGTGCTGAGGCTGACTGTTCCTTGCCCAGCAGGAAAAAAATCGTAATTCACAAAAAAAAAATGTTGTGATGAGGATTTCTCGGTCATCCAGATTTCTAGTGTACCACATCATATGCATGCATGCATGTATCTGCATAGCTTTCTTTCTCTGATAAGCTGAAGAAAACAATCTGATTAACGGTGCAAGTACGATTCAAATTTTTGGTATGACTGAAAGCAAAACACATATACTATTGCTTCATTATGGCCAGGCGGAGAGAGGTGGCAACTGCCCCACAACCCTCCCCACCTAAGGATGTAATGTAAGCCATGTTTGAATTAAATTTATCTAATAAAATATGCAAAATTCAATTAATTCTGGCACAATAATCAATGAACTAAATTTAGGCGGCGTGAATTGGTTGTCTATTTGACCAAACTTTGTATTTTAGGCTAACCCGTATATATTCAATTCTATATACTTTAGTATAAAATCCAAAAATCATGTGGCTCATTCTTTCATACTGAAGGGTGGGACAAAAGTTTACTCTCATATTGTTATTATATTGGGAGTTGGGCTAGAAACTCAATCTGGAGCTCAATCTACACATACTCTCTCCGTACTCAAATAAGTAGACATCTAGCTCTAAACTTTGTTCATAAAAGAGTGTACTCCTATCTTTTCAATGCACTTTAATTGCTTCTTTCTTATCGCACGGAAATCAAACCCATTAATATTAAGCACATATTCTTCTTGTTTTCTACCTGCACTTAGCTTATTGGAGGTGAAAGAATGTAAGAGGAGAGATGCATGTTCCTAATGTATTTTTTACTCCATTTCATAATTTGTCTTGAAAACTGATGGCGTGTATTTCACACGTTCGTTGGGCAACCCCAAGAGGAAGGTATGATGCGCACAGCAGCAAGTTTTCCCTCAGAAAGAAACCAAGGTTTATCGAACCAGGAGGAGCCAAGAAGCACGTTGAAGGTTGATGGCGGCGGGATGTAGTGCGGCGCAACACCGGAGATTCCGGCGCCAACGTGGAACCTGCACAACACAACCAAAGTACTTTGCCCCAACGAAACGAGTGAGGTTGTCAATCTCACCGGCTTGCTGTAACAAAGGATTAACCGTATTGTGTGGAAGATGATTGTTTGCGAGAGAAAATAGTAAAAACAAGTATTGCAGCAGATTTGTATTTCAGTATTAAAGAATGGACCGGGGTCCACAGTTCACTAGAGGTGTCTCTCCCATAAGATAAAAGCATGTTGGGTGAACAAATTACAGTCGGGCAATTGACAAATAGAGAGGGCATAACAATGCACATACATGACATGATAAGTATAGTGAGATTTAATTGGGCATTACGACAAAGTACATAGACCGCCATCCAATCGCATCTATGCCTAAAAAGTCCACCTTCGGGTTATCATCCGAACCCCCTCCGGTATTAAGTTGCAAAGCAACGGACAATTGCATTAAGTATGGTGCGTAATGTAATCAATAACTACATCCTCGAACATAGCATCAATGTTTTATCCCTAGTGGCAACGAGCACAACACAACCGTAGAACTTTCATCCATTGTCCCAGGTGTCAATGCGGGCATGAACACACTATCGAGCATAAGTACTCCCTCTTGGAGTTAAAAGTAAAAACTTGGCCGAGCCTCTACTAGAAACGGAGAGCATGCAAGATCATAAACAACACATGTATAATAACTTGATAATTAACATGACATAGTATTCTCTATCCATCGGATCCCGACAAACACAACATATAGAATTACAGATAGATGATCTTGATCATGTTAGGCAGCTCACAAGATCCGACAATGATAGCACAATGAGGAGAAGACAACCATCTAGCTACTGCTATGGACCCATAGTCCAGGGGTAGACTACTCACTCATCACACCGGAGGCGACCATGGCGGCGTAGAGTCCTCCGGGAGATGATTCCCCTCTCCGGCGAGGGTGCCGGAGGCGATCTCCTGGATCCCCGAGATGGGATCGGCGGCGACGGCGTCTCGGTAAGGTTTTCCGTATCGTGGCTCTCGGTGCGGGGGTTTCGTCACGGAGGCTATTTGTAGGCGGAAGGGTAGGTCAAGAGGCGGCACGGGGGCCCCACACCACGGGGCCGCGCGGCCAAGGGGGGCCGCGCCGCCTATAGTGTGGCCCCTCCGTGGCCCCTCTTCGTCTCTCCTTCGGACTTCGGAAGCTTCGTGAGAAAATAGGCCCCGGGCTTTGATTTCGTCCAATTCCGAGAATATTTCGTTACTAGGATTTCTGAAACCAAAAACAGCGAGAAAACGAAGCAATCGGCACTTTGGCATCTTGTTAATAGGTTAGTTCCGGAAAATGCACGAATATGACATAAAGTGTGCATAAAACATGTAGGTATCATCAATAATATGGCATAGAACATAAGAAATTATCGATACGTCGGAGACGTATCAAGCATCCCCAAGCTTAGTTACTGCTCGTCCCGAGCGAGTAAAACGATAACAAAGATAATTTACGAAGTGATATGCCATCATAACCTTGATCATACTATTTGTAAACATATGTAGTGGATGCGAGTGATCATAACAATGGTGATGACATGAGTAAACAGGTGAATCATATAGCAAAGACTTTTCATGAATAGTACTTCAAGACAAGTATTAATAAGTCTTGCATAAGAGTTAACTCATAAAGCAATAAATCAAAGTAAAGGTATTGAAGCAACACAAAGGAAGATTAAGTTTCAGCGGTTGCTTTCAACTTGTAACATGTATATCTCATGGATAATTGTCAATATAGAGTAATATAACAAGTACAATATGCAAATATGTAGGAATCAATGCACGGTTCACACAAGTGTTTGCTTCTTGAGGTGGAGAGAAATAGGTGAACTGACTCAACATAAAAGTAAAGAGAATGGTCCTTCAAAGAGGAAAGCATCGATTGCTATATTTGTGCTAGAGCTTTTATTTTGAAAACATGAAACAATTTTGTCAACGGTAGTAATAAAGCATATGAGTTATGTACATTATATCTTACAAGTTGCAAGTCTCATGCATAGTATACTAATAGTGCCCGCACCTTGTCCTAATTAACTTGGACTACCGGATCTTTGCAATGCACATGTTTTGACCAAGTGTCACAATGGGGTACCTCCATGCCGCCTGTACAAAGGTCTAAGGAGAAAGCTCGCATTTTGGATTTCTCGCTTTTGATTATTCTCAACTTAGACATCCATACCGGGACAACATGGACAACGAGATAATGGACTCCTCTTTTATGCATAAGCATGTGGCAACAATTATTATTCTCATATGAGATTGAGGATATGTGTCCAAACCGAAACTTCCACCATGAATCATGGCTTTAGTTAGCGGCCCAAAGTTCTTCTCTAACAATATGCATGCTCCAACCATGAAGGTGGTAGATCTCTCTTGCTTCGGACAAGACGGACATGCATAGCAACTCACATGATATCCAACAAAGAATAGTTGATGGCGTCCCCGAAACATGGTTATCGCTCAACAAGCAACTTAATAAGAGATAAAGTGCATAAGTACATATTCAATACTACAATAGTTTTTAAGCTATTTGTCCCATGAGCTATATATTGCAAAGGTGAATGATGGAATTTTAAAGGTAGCACTCAAGCAATTTACTTTGGAATGGCGGATAAATACCATGTAGTAGGTAGGTATGGTGGACACAAATGGCATAGTGGTTGGCTCAAGTATTTTGGATGCATGAGAAGTATTCCCTCTCGATACAAGGTTTAGGCTAGCAAGGTTATTTGAAACAAACACAAGGATGAACGGTACAGCAAAACTCACATAAAAGACATATGGTAAACATTATAAGACTCCATACCGTCTTCCTTGTTGTTCAAAACTCAATACTAGATGTTATCTAGACTCTAGAGAAACCAAATATGCAAACCAAATTAGCAAGCTCTAAGTATTTCTTCATTAATGGGTGCAAAGTATATGATGCAAGAGCTTAAACATGAGCACAACAATTGCCAAGTATCAAATTATCCAAGACATTTTAGAGTTACTACATGTAGCATTTTCCAATTCCAACCATATAACAATTTAACGAAGGAGAAACTTCGCCATGAATACTATGAGTAGAACCTAAGGACATATTTGTCCATATGCAACAGCGGAGCGTGTCTCTCTCCCATAAAGTGAATGCTAGGATCCATTTTATTCAAACAAAACAAAAACAAAAACAAACCGACGCTCCAAGCAAAGTACATAAGATGTGGCCGAATAAAAATATAGTTTCGGGGAGGAACTCGATAATGTTGTCGATGAAGAAGGGGATGCCTTGGGCATCCCCAAGCTTAGACGCTTGAGTCTTCTTAATATATGCAGGGGTGAACCACCGGGGCATCCCCAAGCTTAGAGCTTTCACTCTCCTTGATCATATTGCATCATACTCCTCTCTTGATCCTTGAAAACTTCCTCCACACCAAACTCGAAACAACTCATTAGAGGGTTAGTGCATAATAAAAATTCACATGTTCAGAGGTGACACAATCATTCTTAACACTTCTGGACATTGCATAAAGCTACTGGACATTAATGGATCAAAGAAATTCATCCAACATAGCAAAAGAGGCAATGCGAAATAAAAGACAGAATCTGTCAAAACAGAACAGTCCGTAAAGATGGATTTTATTAGGCCACCAGACTTGCTCAAACGAAAATGCTCAAATTGAATGAAAGTTGCGTACATATCTGAGGATCACTCACGTAAATTGGCATAATTTTTTGATTTACCTACAGAGAATTAGACTCAGATTCGTGACAGCAAAGAAATTTGTTTCTGCGCAGTAATCCAAATCTAGTACTTACTTTTCTATCAAAGACTTTACTTGGCACAACAAAACATAAAACTAAGATAAGGAGAGGTTGCTACAGTAGTAAACAACTTCCAAGACACAAATATAAAATAAAGTACTGTAGGTAAAAAAAAACATGGGTTGTCTCCCATAAGCGCTTTTCTTTAACGCCTTTCAGCTAGGCGCAGAAAGTGTATCTCAAGTAGCATCGAGAGATGGTGCACCTACAGCGGGGTTTGGAGTTTTCTCAACCATGCATAGTATATTAGATACATAAGTTTCAGCGTCTCCCTTTTCATTAGTCTTGGGCTTGCTACTCTCATCAAACAAATTTTCAGGAACAAGCCAAGCATAGTTATGTTCTAGTGCATCATTCATAGCTAGGAGTTTACATGGTATTGGTGCTTTGATCTCCCCACCATCATTAATATTATTAGTGTATCTTATCCTATCCATATCCATTTTTTCAAGGAGACCAACAAAATTAGTATGAGAACCAAGCATATTAAATTTAGCGAAGACCTTTCTAGCCTCTCTTGCTAGACCACCAAATTCTCTAAGAAGGGTTTCTAAAACAAAATCTTTCTTTTCCCCTCTTCCATATCACCAAGTGTGAGAAACATGTGTTGGATTATAGGATTTAGATTAACAAATTTAGTTTCCAACGAGCGAACTAAAGCAGCGAGCAGCAATTTCATAAGTAGGAGCAAGTTCTACCAAGTGTCTATCTTCAAAATCTTCAACGGTACTAACATGGGTGAAAAATTCTTCTATATTGTTTCTCCCAATGATAGACCCGCGTCCTACCGGTATGTTCTTTGTGGTAAAATTGAAAGGAAACATGATGGAATAAGTAAAGTAAATGCAAGTAACTAATTTTTTTGTGTTTTTGATATAGCAAACAAGACAGCAAATAAAGTAAAGCTAGCAACTAATTTTTTTGTGTTTTGATATAATGCAGCAAACAAAGTAGTAAATAAAATAAAGAAAGACAAAAACAAAGTAAAGAGGTTGAGAAGTGGAGACTCCCCTTGCAGCGTGTCTTGATCTCCCCGGCAACGGCGCCGAAAAATATGCTTGATGGCGTGTATTTCACACGTTCGTTGGGCAACCCCAAGAGGAAGGTATGATGCGCACAGCAGCAAGTTTTCCCTCGGAAAGAAACCAAGGTTTATCGAACCAGGAGGAGCCAAGAAGCACGTTGAAGGTTGATGGCGGCGGGATGTAGTGCGGCGCAACACCGGAGATTCCGGCGCCAACGTGGAACCTCGCACAACACAACCAAAGTACTTTGCCCCAACGAAACAGATGAGGTTGGCAATCTCACCGGCTTGTCTGTAACAAAGGATTAACCGTATTGTGTGGAAGATGATTGTTTGCAGAGAAAATAGTAAAAACAAGTATTGCAAGCAGATTTGTATTTCGGTATTAAAGAATGGACCGGGGTCCACAGTTCACTAGAGGTGTCTCTCCCATAAGATAAAAGCATGTTGGGTGAACAAATTACAGTCGGGCAATTGACAAATAGAGAGGGCATAACAATGCACATACATGACATGATAAGTATAGTGAGATTTAATTGGGCATTACGACAAAGTACATAGACCGCCATCCAACTGCATCTATGCCTAAAAAGTCCACCTTCGAGTTATCATCCGAACCCCTCCAGTATTAAGTTGCAAAGCAACAGACAATTGCATTAAGTATGGTGCGTAATGTAATCAATAACTACATCCTCGAACATAGCATCAATGTTTTATCCCTAGTGGCAACGAGCACAACACAACCTTAGAACTTTCGTCACACTGTCCCGTGTGTCAATGCGGGCATGAACCCACTATCGAGCATAAGTACTCCCTCTTGGAGTTAAAAGTAAAAACTTGGCCAGAGCCTCTACTAGAAACGGAGAGCATGCAAGATCATAAACAACACATGTATAATAACTTGATAATTAACATGACATAGTATTCTCTATCCATCGGATCCCGACAAACACAACATATAGAATTACAGATAGATGATCTTGATCATGTTAGGCAGCTCACAAGATCCGACAATGATAGCACAATGAGGAGAAGACAACCATCTAGCTACTGCTATGGACCCATAGTCCAGGGGTAGACTACTCACTCATCACACCGGAGGCGGCCATGGCGGCGTAGAGTCCTCCGGGAGATGATTCCCCTCTCCGGCAGGGTGCCGGAGGCGATCTCCTGGATCCCCCGAGATGGGATCGGCGGCGACGGCGTCTCAGTAAGGTTTTCCGTATCGTGGCTCTCGGTACCGGGGGTTTCGTCACGGAGGCTATTTGTAGGCGGAAGGGTAGGTCAAGAGGCGGCACGGGGGCCCCACACCACGGGGCCGCGCGGCCAAGGGGGGGCCGCGCCGCCCTATAGTGTGGCCCCTCCGTGGCCCCTCTTCGTCTCTCCTTCGGACTTCGGAAGCTTCGTGAGAAAATAGGCCCCTGGGCTTTGATTTCGTCCAATTCCGAGAATATTTCGTTACTAGGATTTCTGAAACCAAAAACAGCAGAAAACAAAGAATCGGCACTTCGGCATCTTGTTAATAGGTTAGTTCCAGAAAATGCACGAATATGACATAAAGTGTGCATAAAACATGTAGGTATCATCAATAATATGGCATAGAACATAAGAAATTATCGATACGTCGGAGACGTATCAAAAACCCCGCATGTACACTTAGGGTGTGTTTGGTAGACCGGGTCACCACAGAAAGACTATCCCACCTGAGAAAATCTGACCTTATACAAGTTAAGCTGAGATTTACCACGTATTTGGTAGGTCGGACGTGCTCAGCCATGGTGAGGTAAGATGTTGTTTGGTGAGCCAAGTCTGAGCTCAACGGTTCACACATAAAGCAATTTGCAGAGAGGTTCAGAATTTTACACAAAGAACCTTCAACACAAAAATAAAAAAGCAATCAGACCCTCAGCCGGGCCTGGAGCAGATTGCCGGCGATGGCTGGCCGTGGGGCGCCGGCAGTGGTGGGAGGCGGCAGAAGAAGGGCCGTGGGGCGCCGGCGCTGGCTCGTCTGGCCTCTTTCCGGCGCGGGAGGAGCAAGGGCGCCGGCGCTGAGGCGCGTCTGGCCGCCGGGAGCTGAGGCGCGTCTGGACTGGCTTCGACACGCGGGCAACGTGGAGGTCCAGCGACGGCGGGGGGCGTCCAGGGTCGGGCTGCGTCCAGGGACGGGCGGCGGCGCTCCAGGCCGTGGTTGGCGACGACGAAACCTGGCGGCGCAAGGAGGCGGCCACGGGAAGAGAGACGCGGGCAACGTGGAGGTCCAGCGACGGCGGGGGCCGTCCAGGGTCGGGCGGCGTCCAGGGACGGGCGGCGGCGCTCTAGGCCGTGGTTGGCGACGACGAAACCTGGCGGCGCAAGGAGGCGGCCACGGGAAGAGAGAGAGGAGGCGTGTTCCGGTTGGGGGAAATGAGGCTGCGGGGTGGGGGTTTGGGGGTGGGGCAGGCCACGGCTACAGTGTTTTGCGGGATTGCCTCATCCGGGATGAGTAGGGAAGCTCGATCTGGGCTTCGCTCTTCAACCCGGCTCTGAGGCCTTTTTCGTATCCCCTCAGCAGTGTGGAGATGGCCCGAGCCGGGCTAACAAACACCGGATCTCCTCAAAATCTCCGTTGAGAGGAGATTTTCTGAGTAGCCCCGGGCTACCAAACACACCCTTATTTGTGGATGGAGGGAGTAGCTCATTCTAACAAATTAAATATAAATGGTGTTTCAAAGTTTTGTAATATTCTAAAAAAAAAACTGGTTGTAGGTAATAAGTATGTATCCTACAAAATTGTAAATTTGTAATACAAAATTCATTGTACTATGGGTTAGTAAAGATAAAAAATTGGAAAATGCTTCGCTGCCCCCGGACGATCGAGCCTCCGTTCCCCCGCACGCAGCGCGTGACGTGTGTCCCTGTGGGTCCCGCAAAACCTTATCTCTTCTCTACCTTTCTCCTTTCCCCTGCAGAACCGCATCGCAAGCGCGCAGCTCCGCGCTGGACACTGCCCAGCTTCCGCGCCCGGCGACCCTCCTATGGCGCCTCGCTCCGTCTCCACACCACCTGCTCCGCCGCCGACGAGACCCGTGGCTTTGCTCATGTATCCCACGCATCACCGCAGCGGACGCCTCCGCGCGGCCGCTTCAGCCTTCCCCTCACCAGAGCAGACCTCGCTGACGCCCACCACCGATTCCTCTCCCAGCCTGACTTCTGCCCCGGACGCCTCCACCACCGCGGCTGCGAGCACGCACCGCGGAGCAGACCTGGCCTCGGTCATTTCTAAGGCGAGGTCGACTACCACTCCCGGGCTTCCGGCTGGGCACGCACAACTGTATGGAGTCCGCATGCATCTTCCCACCATGGGTGTTTCAAGGCCGCCGCCGGGTTGCTGCAAGGGTTTGACTACGGAGCTGCTACCGGCCAGCGCCGAAGCTACATGCGGCCAGCGCCGAAGATACATGCGGCCAGCGCTGATGCTACTTTCGGCCACCGTCGTTGCTACATGCCGCGACCGCTTTGCTACAAGGTCCATGACGTCGATGCTACCTGCGGCCACCGCGGTTGCTACTTGCAGCCACCCCGCTGCTACATGCAGCGACCGCCGTTGCTACAAGGTCCATGGCGCCAATGCTACCTGTGGCCACCGCCGTTGCTACAAACGCCATGGCGCCGATGCTACATACGTCGACCGTCGTTGCTACAAGGGGCCATGGCGCCGTTGCTGCTACATGCGTCCGCCGCGGTTGCTACTTAGGGCCGCCTCCATTGCTTCATGCGGCCACCGCCGTTGCTACTCAGCCGCCGTCGTTGCTACAGGCGGTGCTGCAAGCGAGCGGCGTGAGGGCTCGTCTTCTCCGGCGGCGTGTGTCCCACTTGAGGACATAGACGCACAGTTTTTGCAAAAGAGGTTCCTGCCGGCGGCCAGCGGGGTTCAGGGCCGAGCTCCGCCGCGCTTGCGGGGTCCAGGGAGAAGCTACGCCGGCTCCTACCGCCGCGCATAGTTTTTTTTATCCCTCTTCTGTTTCTTTTTTCTGTGTCGCCTCCGTTCGAGTGTGCGTGCGGAGATGAGATGCCAGGCTGGCGAAAGGAGATCAAGCGGTTGAGTACGACTCCATCGGACGGTGCGCAAGGCGGAGGATCTGGCGATTCTATCCCCCGGGGGACGCCCAGCAGTCCCCATTAAAAAATTCTGTCAATTATGGGGATTTTGAAAATGTCTACTATTCAATACTCTCATAATTATTCTTTTGTCATTATTGTGTAGACCATAGTATAATGTATTTCGTATTAAAATTTTACATATTTGTAACAAATATCCCCAACTACATCCATATTTATTTTCGGTTTTTTTTTTTTTTGAAACCTCAAAATATGGATATTTTTTAGAAAATACGAGCTACTTATAAGCCATCCTCACAAATGCCATACTCGAGCTAGAGCTTTTTATAAGGACACGCGGTGCTATAGCACCCGTTTGTCTTACAAAGTGCCCACCCTGTCTGAACGCAATTATTTCCAAAAAAGGAAAGTAGTCCCAAACATGAAAGCGACATCCAAAACTAAAACGTGTTTAGTCCGTTGCACCCAGCACAGTACAAATGTTTTGACCCAATATTTTTTTGACCGACCCTCTACCATCTTTTAAGCTGGATGCATAAAAATCATAACGATGCACTTAGAAACATTTACATGCAGAACTCAAAAATTACATCCAGAACTCAAAAATTACATCACACGGAATTTTTTTTTAGGTAGCTTTGCAATTGTAATTTACATGTAGTTGGGCACACTGGAAAAAATACATCCATGGGTTAATAATGTACATCTAGAATCTGGCACTAAAGCTTTATAAATTAATAAATTACATCCGAAAATCAGAAGAAAATACACCTTGATATTTTCATCATTTAGATGTAAAAGAAATATAAAAATTACATCCATTTTCAAAAAAAATACATGCAAAGTTGAGGCAAAAGTTACTGTTGTTACATTCATCCATAAATCTGGATGAACAAACAAGAGAATGTCAGAAATTGTAGCTCACCTTGGTGCAGCGTGAGGGTGTTGAATTGGAGTGGAGGAGCACCTGGGACACGGGAGACCGCCCTCCCGGTCGGCCGCCGACGTTGGACGACATCCTGGGAAGGGGAGGCGCCGGCGACGGTCGTCGGGCGGCCGAGACGCGCCCGCTACCGTGGTCTCGGGTGGAGGCAGAGGCGTATCGGGCATTGGTCCTACGGCCGCGTCGTCGACGCTAAGTCCAGGACGACTGTGCGACGGAGCGAGAGCGGTGAAGCCGGACTGGCGGCTGGCGCAGATCGGGGTGGCCATGGTGCCCATGTGCGAGTCGAGGGAGGGCCTCGCGGGAGGTTGGGGAAGGCGGAGCAGAGGCGGCGGAAGAGAGCAGGACGTGAGACCGGCACGAGCACATCCAGCAGGGTGGCGCCATGGCTAGGCGGAGAGTAGTTCACGGGAGATTTCTCTCGCAGAGATCGTGGGGGTGGGGAGTGGATAAGGATGTGTTGCGTGGAGGAGGGAGAGCCACGTGCGGGGCTGAAACCGTTTCATCTAATCCGCTCAATGTAGATCGGACGCTGGAGAGGCAGGAGCACTGCCTAAGACAACACGGTGCCCCATCACGAATTAGATTTGGGGTTTTTATAATGGAGACTCTTCTATTGTGTGATTACGAGAAAAAGAGACCTATACATGTGCTCCTCCTTTTCCGCCGCCTGGCTCGGCTCGTCAATGCTGAATGAGCAGAGCGGAGTTAATAAGACATATGCCTCTGGTGTAAATCAATAAATCTATTTTCTTATTGATCAAAATCAGTCCATCCAATTGGATAGCTAGTTGTGCCTAATCCTACGCTCATCCTATGCAACTACTTAAGCTAACCTCCATTGGCGCGCGGGATCATACTTTTTTTGAACAGGTTAGCAATGGTACTAGCAGCAGCGAGTTAGGTCAGAGGCATGATGCCTGGACTCGATCATGGTGTATTGGTGTGCCGTTAGTCAAAGATGTGCCTCCACCTAACTAAAGTTTGGGAAAGTTTGGTTCTCTCGTAGCTTCTGCACGGCTACTTCTATACTTTCAGCTCGGCGTGCGTGTCACTCTGTCATTTCCAGGATTCCAAGCCTAATCAAGCTTAAGCAAGTACTTACTGCCTTCGATCTAGAGCAAGCACACGTAATTTCTGCTGCTTTCCACTTGCACCAAGCATTGTTGAAAGAAAACGTTTATGTAGGAAATAAAGTGCTTAGCCGGCCGGCCTAGCTAGGCTAAGCACGTTCTGATACGATTTGCTCTTGTTTCCGGATTTCGAGGTGTGCAAATGAGCAATAAGCATGTGCCTGGATTCGAATCCTTGCCATAATGAAAACATGAGCGAAGAATAAAGGCGTAAAGGTCCGATCTTGATCCATCACTTTTTAGAGATGCTAATTTGAGAGTTAGAGGGGTGTTTAGCTGTGTTCATGCCTTGGTAGAGGCATGCAAGTACTTAAGCATGCATGCTTTGAAACCTAGAGATCAACGACGAGATATCTCTTGATTCGCTCTTTGCATGTGTGGGAGGGAAGATGCATGCAACTAGATAAATTAATCGCCGGTAAAATGTCAGCACCGTCACATGAAGTACTGTACAAAATATATGCCGTTACCACTAACTAAGTAGACGATACTATCTGTAAAAAAAAAGAAGACGATACTAGATGTCTAGGGGACCGTATCGATTCCACATAAGTTTGTATATCACTACACTAGTAGAAAAAGGACTTTTAGTCCCAATTTATAAGGGGCTTTAGTCCCGGTTGTACAACCGGGACTAAACAAGCGGGACTAATCCCCCCCCCCCCCCCTCCCTTCCTTTAGTCCCGGTTGCTTAAGAACCGGGACTAAAGGTCCATCCATGTGGACTGGCTAGGAGCTGGGGCTGGTGCACCCTTTAGTCTCCGTTGGTCTGACCAATCGGGACTAAAGGGCTCTCCAGGTTTAGGGTTTAAACCCTAAATTTAGTTTTATTTTGTTGTGTTTTTATTTTTTATATATTATTTTGTGTTTTATTTTAATTTCAAAGAAGGTTCAATACACATATTCTACGCTAGTATATACACGTTTACACGTTGATGCATATGAATATATAATTTCAAACAAGTATGAAATTTCAAACAAGAAGAATTCAAGAGATGAATATATAATATTCAATCTCTTGACCATATATACAATTTCAAACAAGTTTCCATATACAACTGTTTAATTAATTTTTCGGCATTAGAAGTTCTTCATCCTAAAAATAGTGTTGTCCATTAGGATGGAGGATCTTCCTCATCATAAATTCAGCAAATTCCTCTTGAATTGGTCGGAAGCGAGTTTCTGGATTAAGCTTCTCCCGCAAGTCATACACCCGCAAGTTAATATCGGCAGCCCTCCGCTCGGATGTGTATGTCCGAATGAACTCACAAACGTGAGAAAAATATGTGAAGTTCAGTCAGTTCGTGATGCTTGCATTGATGCCCATATCTACCTTTCATATGGAGTACATCATTATCATCACCGGCATAGTTTCGTTCTTTCGTATGTATACATTATCATCTAATTAACCATCTACCATGGAAATACCACTGTACCTTATGGACTAACGCAAATCTCAGATCTTAAGCTGGCTGAGATCTTAAAGCGAATATTTGAAACATGCGTACTCCTGAATCCGATTAAACTTAGTATGGTATTAGGTTACATAGTTGTCCGACCACTAAGTTATAGAAATTTCTGGATGGGCACGAGTTTCCTTTAGACTGCTCATTTAAAATTTGTGGTTTTTTTTCCTAAGCTACATACTTTTGAGTTTAGGTATAAAAAATTTCACGCACATACATACGTGCATCCTCTACCAAGAAATTTTTTGTTCAACTTTTTTGGAGATACAAAAATATTGATTTTTGGGCTGGCCCTTTATAAGGTTCCATTGAACCTAGGTTTCAACGTGTATTTTCGTGCGTGAGAAGTCTCTCTTATTATGCGCATGCTGCATTGGGACATTAAATGAAAGGACAATTTTTGCGAAACATGTGACAAGTATTAAGAGCCACAATATAGGCCGAAATGTATCTGGACTCATTGAACCAGTGACAAGTACTCGGAACCAGAGGAAGAACCATAAATTAAGAAGAGAGCGATGCAAAATCTGACGTATGTTTGAATTGATATGGAAGAAACACTCCTACTTTTCAGCATCCTTCAGTACATAGTAAACTTGGATGTGGGTCTATAAGAAAAAAAAGAACTAGCAAACGAAATAATTAAGTCGCCAGGAAATCCTCTTGAGGTTAGGTGTAGTAGTTTTTTTTTCGTTTGCATGCCTAGTCCTCATATATAGATCTCCTTTTACGTCTTGACTTTTGCAGCAGGCCAAAGAGCTAGAAGACTAATTCCTTAAGATGCTACAAGCAAATTGATGGTTCCAAGCGACAAAACAAGGCGCTTTACGTACAGTCAGGCCACTTGTTGGAACTTGGAACATACAAGCCACCGCAAGGACATGCAGGAACATCATTCTACTTGTGCTTCTGCATGCATGGCTGAAGATTCGTGTCTCGCTCGCAGTACTGCCAAGTAGTGCAAAAAAGCCATGGTGACCTCTCCACCTCCAATTGTATGTCCATTTGCAAGGATACGAAATTGGGAATATTTTGGTAGCTGTCACTACACTCACAAGATATAACTCGTGAGTGTGTATGCGCTTGTGATTTAAATTAATGTCAATATCTTGATCTAGATACAACTCGTGAGTACTGTTGTACTCCTATATCTAGATGCATGGATGATTCCCCTTTGTTATGGAAGCCATTAATATCTCAAACAAGACTTGCACTACTACAGATATGGCCTTCGCAGGAGTAGAGCAACAATGCCGGGCACAAAAAAAGGACGGTAAAAGGGTTTATAGTAGGCGCCTGGCTGCTTTAGCCGCCTGCGCAACTTTCAAAGTCAGCTCCATAGGTGAGCCATCACGTAAAACATAATATCTGATTTAATCAATGGAATAACACTGAAGAATGTGAACTTATGTTTCTTGTCCTTGTGTGCAATATGTCTGGCTTTAGTTTCTTTGATGCCAATAAAACTAAAAAAACGGAAAACTTGAAAAAAATTGCAGGAGTAGCTATCACATGCGGTCCGGAAAGCGCATATTGAAAATACGCTATCTCGGGGGCAGGGGGCTCTGATTGATGAGTCACTTGTGAAAAGCATATCAAAATCGGTTCTTACCAATATCTGTCGGCATAATCTCAATTGGTGTCGTCGGTGCTAATCCGGCAGGGGAGGACCATCAGATCACCAACCACCCTCTTTAGTTGACACGTATGGTTACTATGGAGCGAAATGCGAAGAACAAATCTGCATAACTGTTAGTTGTGAAATCCTTGGATTTATTTTTGGTTTTTGATGGTGTGAGCACAAATTGTTTATCCCGTATTCTTGTAATCCCAAGAAGAACATCGCATTGTATCGCAAAAGGGGATCCTAATTTTTCTAAACGCTTCACAATGCTTTTTTCATGCCTTCTTTATGTCATTTCGATCGGCCAAGCTCGCCACTACTTAGTCATTTTCGATCAAATTAGTGTTGCTAAAGTGCTCAATTAAAGAGTGTCTACGTAGCTAGTGTGAGAGCTTTTTCACCGCCTTTTAAAACTTGCATGCATGCAATGCACGCCCAGTTTTATTATATGGCCACTTTGCAAGATTTCCACTTTAGACACATTAATTGTTATATTGGAAGACTTTAGTTCCTCACAAAATTCACGTAGACTACGAGGAAAGCAGATATGAAGCACCCTAATCGTAAGATCTGATCACAATCGAGCCAAAAGTAGAACCAAACTGAAGAATGTGCGAGTAAACCAAAAGTTATTGTTGTCACCTAAAAAGAAGAAAAGGAAACAAAAGGCCAAGGTTGATCGCAAGTTGATCTAGCATATATTGCTATGGATGCAGTGCCCATGCATGCCTGCACGGCTGCACGATCAGACAATGCAGATTTGTTTCCAAATATGCATCCAACGTGTGCGGCAGCGTTTTGCCTCCCTCTTTTTCGAAGCCGGACAGGCCAAAAGCTGCATGCAGCAATGCAGCCAGACTTTTTTTTAGCAAGACTTTAACTTTTGTTGAGGAGGAAAACAGTTTGGGCTTACTCCCTCCGATCCAAGGCTTAGGGCGTATAATTTTTATCAAATTTTCCTCACAGCATAAGGAACGATGTGGTTTGCACGTTTTCTCCCAACAGTATCCTTGAAATCTGTTTAAAAGAACTTAAGTATCGGGAGGGGATGAGTAATTTGCGATGCTGCCATAGGCCTACCATATCGCATGGGGGAAGTTGAGCAGAATATCCGGAGTGGAGCAGTTAATGGGGGCTGTTTATTGGCCATGTATGTACATGCGGTGGAAATGGGTAGTTAAGGCTAGTCAAAGTAAGGTGTAACATAAGTTAGCAACATATACTACATGTTACTACTCTATGTTACTACATTTTATAGTGGGTAGTAACTTAATACTATGTGGGTTCATGCATTGTGTCATTTATTAGTTTCTATGGACTCATCTTGTCTTGGGGTGTGTGATGTTATGATAACATAGCTAGATACCATATATTTTTTCACTTATTGCGATGCCATGTCACCAAAATATCTTGAGGTGTGTGATGTTACTACATATGTTACTTGTGAAATTGGGAGCGGGAAAGAGGGGACTTGCATTTGCATGCAGCGATAAATTAGGAATCAGCTCGCAGTTAGAGGGGAAATTAAGAAACAAATCAGACGATTTAATAGGGGCATGTTTGGAAGGATTTATCTCGCTGGGTGCTCCTTAATCGACGTGCCAAATTTTTTACGTCTTAAGCCTTGGGTTGAAGGGAGTATTATATATGAGAATTTCGGAAATAAACAATCTGTGCATGGACTTCCGTGTGGCTTTTTCTTTGGGCTTTATTTCACTACAACAGATACCCCCCTTCAGCAACGCAACGATGCGTTGCCAAATGTCCATATAAGCGTTGGTAGTGCCTACACCAACGGATTTGGTATGCGTTGCCGTTGGTGGCGTTGCAAGGGTCGACACAAACGCATATACAGGCGTTGGTAAACGACACGAAGAAGCGTTGTAAGATAGCAACGTATATGGGTAGATCCTAACAACACTTCATATACGTTGGTGGTTGCTAGATAGCTCGAATAATTAGTGGTAGTTTATGTACTATGTAAAGCAATTATTTATTCAATACTAAGAGTGAACGAGAGATGCAATATGTTAAATAGAAGGATATCATATATTAATCAACTATGTTGCTTTACAAGTAGCATGACTCATTGAATACAAGTTCTGTATCTCAAAAGTGACACTCTAAAACATAGTCTAGATCTATCTGGTAGTAGCGCCATTCTTGAAACTTCTCTCAGCATCTCAGCCATGCTTGGTCCACTTATTTTGCCAATCTACAACAACACCACCAATTTTATATAAGTAACTTGCCATTATTGTGACAAAAACCAAGTGAATAATAAAATAATGTAAATTAAAATAGTTGCAACATACAAAGGTTGAATGCCATAGGATAGTTAACCTTCCTGCATGAACACTTCTCGGAACACAGAAGGAAGTTCATGTTTATCTTATCTGAACAGCGATGTGAAAGCAACAACAAGAAACCAAGAACTCTTTCAGTCATACATAAATTATCCTTTATTGTAGCAGATTCTTGTGTGTCCTTTTTCTTTTAGATCCAATTAATGTTCCCAGGACATTGAGGAGAGGATTCATAGGAGTGCAATTTGACCTGCACCAAGTAGCTTAGTGGCTTCAATCTTTCGACTGAACCTGTGGTTGTCACAAAGTAAAGATTGAATTAATATAGCAGAGATAATAAAATATGTATCTGAAAAATTCCCTAGGCATTTTCTCTTTACTACAATAGACATATAGTTCACACAGATTTATATTAATTCCCATGCGAGGTGACTAGACTAATATATGTGACACCATAGCAGCCTACGACCAAAGAAGTCACCAGGCCGTACTACACACTCTGATTACTTTATGAGCCTTCTTCTATACAACCACGGATTTATATTTCTCGTTGCAGCACACAAATACTGAAGCTTTACCTCTTGTATGAACCTGCACAGGCAAGCTGTCATAAGAAACCAACAGAAATTTCAGATTCAGTATGTATAGCTGCATGTAAAGATTACTTCACAAGAACAATTATATAATACAGAATCTAGAAAATTAAATTAATTTTGATCTTAGTCGTCTCCATCTTTGTGTACAAGGGGCTCTATTAAACAAATGATTAGAAGTGCGCGCAATTTCCCCTATTTCTGCAGTCTACTAGTTAGTCCCTTGACTAGCCACGAAAGATGCATACGGTTGTCAATCCATAAACAATCATTGAAAGAAAGGTGAATATTTTAAGTTAATAAATTATTTCGTTTGCACATGCATAGCAAGAGACTTAAGCTGGTCTGCAATATAATTCTTCTATAGCATACATCGAAAGAACACAACCGTGGCTTGCACAAATAAAAAAAATAGTGCTTTGCACCTCGTAAGAACAGTACTATAACTAATATTCATTTGAACAAAACGAGCTAGATACAGTAATCAACCACCCAACTGTCTAATTCATGAAACAGTAGAAACAAGTTACAGTTCGAAGACATCTTGCATATCACAGGAGTACCAATAAAGCTACAGAACATGCCATGCTCTAATATATGTGGGAACGGATCATGTAGTAGTAAAAGTAGTAAAACAGAGGGATCACGTCTAGAGCCTGGTCACCTGATTAAGGGAGAAGCCGGGTGGGAGCGGTGGTTACCAGTTGGGACTTGTGGCAGGTGATCTGAGAGCAAGCACCCTTGGTTGAGCGGCAGGGACAACATGAGACACAACACGTATCAACACAAAACACAACCCTGAATAGTTAGCGGATCGAGCCAACTAAGGACTGCAGACTTTGGGTCAGATGGGAGTGAAACTGAAACCAAGTGGTACCCGTCGAGGCACATAATCTCTAGAACGAAGCACGGCCCGCTGAAACCAGAGATGATGAGATCGATAGAAATCAAGAAACTCGCCACTGAAGGCGGGTTGAGGTGGAGATCCCCACCTGAAGGCGGGTTGCAGCGGCGGACGGGGCGCAGCGGGATGACTGGATCTAGCAACGGCGTTCGGCTCGCCGACTCGCCGCTGCACATAATTGACAACCCCTCTACATATGAATCCCATTAGGAACCTGCAAAGAACGAAGCAGGAACCGCTAAAACCAGAGACGACGACATCGATAGAAATCAAAAGACATGATCGAGGTGGAGTTCCCCACCTGAAGGCGGGTTGCAGTGGCGGACGAGGCGTAACGGGATGAGTGGATCTAGCAGGGCGTATTGGTAACGTGATGAGAAGATCTTCAGGGGAGTACTAGCAAGACGAGAGAGTATTGGGATTGCGGGGCAATGTACAAGGAAGGTCGTTCACGGATATTATAGATCGTGTCTTATCTTTCCGCTCATATAGGAAGTGGGGAAGTTGTTTCGTGCAAAGCATGGCGAGTCCGTTGTAAGACATGCGTAGCTACAGGTGGGTTCTTGGTGTAGTGTTTAGGTCTGAACCAGACTGTGTTAGTAGTATTTATTTGGGCTTCCGTGGGCTAGCTTTGTCTCCACGCACACACTAACTGTGCACAATAAAATTCCATGATCAATTAACATGTCATACAGTAATAGAAATGTGTTTAATGTTGCATCACGAAGGTGCCAAAAAGTACTTAATGTGCTGTTAAGTTTGCATCGATCGATGTGCTGGAACCAAATCAAATCTACCTGATCATTTGAATAATTAACACATGGAGCTAGATACCGCAATCTAGCGACAGAATTGATTACCAAACAGTCGCTCGTGACATCTGACTTAGTGCCGTCCCAGAGAAATTTATACCAGGTTTTTGTCCTATACAACATTCATGTAGATTTCATGCCTATAAGCGTATCTAGCATTTACAATACAGCTAGCAGGAATCGAAATCTATGTGCTAGCTGAATCAAGGAAATCAATGTGTATGTTCATTCTTTGGATTTATCAACCGGCCGAAACAAAAAAGATCACGCATATCTAACCAATTGATTTGCAAGCTAGACACACTAAACTATCCTTCAGACTAATCAGTGCCTTTAATACTACTCCTATATACGCCGGAGAAATAATTAAGCATGCAGCCGGACCTGACCCTGGTATTGCAACAGAAAATCTTCAAATCAGCCAAGGTCAGCCAATGCAGTCACATCTTCACATATCATGCCCAATCACCAAACCTAGTCACGTCCCATTACATTTTGCTTTTGCTTGGCAGCTACCTAGCTGCCTATATATCATTGATCTCTTTAATTTATATATCAGAATTCAATCACTCGCTTTTGCCGCAGTACTGCAACAGGACAGGCAGCACTACTGATGTAGCCAACCCTACTAGTGCACAAGTTGTGCAGCACAATTTATACGTACTAGCTAATTGATCATTAAACCATAGATGTAGCCGTGTACTTTCAACAGAAACAACCACATGTTGCAAAGCTTCTCCAAAGAAATATAATTGGAGAATGACATCTTCGAGAAGTACGTACGGCGCCGACGTGGCGAACCGGCAAATTGCTACGAAGAGGCAAACTAAGAGATTATAATTTGATTGATTAACCCAGTTGTTATTGGCGTTTAGCAGAACTATGTTCAAGCGAGAGGAAGCTTCCATGGATCATACGCCACAAAACGCCATGCAAGTACACGTACCTACTTGAGTAACCAAATCAATATATTGCGAAGCAAACGAGACATCTTTATATATTGACTGATCAATGTTAATGTAACGCGAGGCAACACTCAAGTGGCTGGACGTTTTTAAGCAATGTCCGCCACGTATGATTTACTTGGATCTCTGACTATGGAACGATTGTGCAGTTGGGTTTTTCTCTTTGTTCTTGTTCACTGACCTTGAAAAGTGCTTCCGTGCCAAGGTACCGATGAATATATAAGCTGGCACACTGACATGTACTTGACTAGGCACGAACGTATATACAATTGGTTTTTCTTTCTGATTGATAGTTCAGTTTTGGACCAATTAATGCATGTATGCCTCGACGTACACTTCGCAGTCCACTAAGCATAGCTTGTTAAATGAAGCTAGTAGAATATATATACATATTAGTTGACAAAAACAACACAATCACTTAAAAATGTAAATATTTGGAATAGATCGAAAAACCTGAGTGAGTGTGTGTGTGTGTGAGAGAGAGAGAAGGTGGGGTGGGCAAGGTGAATTTTCCCGCTAAGCATTTCTGCACGTTCCTGACACCTCTAGTGGCCCGTTTGTGCTAGTTTTAATTAGTCCGAAAAGGCGCGGCGAAAAGTGGAAGTAAACCTCCTCCCCAAATCAAAAGAAAAAAATAATTCGTAAGTTTAAATTTCAAATACTTCTTTGTCTTGCTGAGTTATATGTATGCCACATTATTAAGAGGGAGTAATCTATTTGAACACGAGGGCATGATCGCTATCTAATCCATACATGTACCATCGACAAAACAAAAGGTAAAGGTCTCCTTCTAATGAGGTTGCTATTCAGATAATTATCTGGAAATTCAGATGAAATTTGTGGGACCCATATCACTATGTGAAGAGTCTGGCTCTAGTCTGAACAGATCTAGGGCTCGCGTTAAGCCCGTTAAGCCCGTACCCAGCTCAGATCCATCCCCGACGACCCGATTTTCACTTGAATACGGGGCCCAAATGCAGATGGTCTTGTGCATAACATACACATTTTCAAGGGAGGTATAAATGCCCTTTCTTCTTTGAACGGGTAATATTGACCAAGCTCAAAAAAACATTCATTTTCTCTCTCATCCATTGCTTAATTATCCTCAAAAGGTTGAGATATCTTGATTCCTCCACCAAAATTTGAATCCCTTTGGAAAATAAGGTGAGACGATTTGGATGGTAATCCCACTAAGCAAAATAGCGATACCCCTTAAGTTCTTTAGGATTCTTATTACGTTTGGGTTTGATTCAAACCCTAGGTTTTCTCAAAAGCCTCCAAGTAGTGTTTTTGTGCCCATCACTGGTAGAAAAACAGCCTTCCGGGAAGCCCCATTAGTCGCGAAGCTACAGGAACCGCGACTAATGGGGTCTTTAGTCGCGGTTCGGGTGGCGAACCGCGACCAAAGGCCTGGGCCCAGGGCGCACGGTGGCCAGCTGGTGCACGTGGGGGGCTTTAGTCGCGCATGGAATGTTTTTGAGGGTTTTGTGGTCACTGATGACCCACAAGTATAGGGGATCGCAACAGTCTTCGAGGGAAGTAAAACCCAAATTTGATGATTCGACACAAGGGGAGCCAAAGAATACTTATAAGCCTTGACAGCGGAGTTGTCAATTGAGCTGCTGGAAAAGCACTAACAACAGGGTGATGTGAAAGCAGTGGTAATATGATGCGGCGCCAGAAAATAGTTGCTACTACTTTGATGGCGTGTTGACAGGGAAATGTGATGCGACAGTAATATGAGATCAATAGTAACACATCAGTAGCAGTAACACATATGCGATGGCACTGGAAAATATCCCAGCACGCAGTTGATTGAAAAGCAATGATGATGAAATAAAGAACCGGAGTTCCCGGCGATCTACACTAGTGGTAACTCTCCAGATAACAAGTGTTGGGTGAACAAATTACAGCTGGGCAATTGACATAATTGAATTTAGCATTAAGACAAAATAAATAGTCTATTAATATCGTAGGCATTTTTTTCATATATAGTCATACGTGCTCGCAATGAGAAAGTTGCATAACATCTTTTGTCGTACCAGCCCGTTTGCAGCGGGGCCTCAAGGGAACTACTGGTAATTAAGGTACTCCTTTTAATAAAGCACCGGAGCAAAGCATTAACAATTGGTGAAAACATGTGATCCTCATATCAAAGCCATCCCCTCCGGTTATCCCAATTAGAGATCACTTTGGGGCCTCGGGTTCCGGATAAAGACATGTGCATACAATTTGTAGATACAATCTAAGCAACAATTATAGAGTCTAGATCTAAGATCATGTCACTCGTGCACTAGTGGCAAGCATTAAACATAATAATATTGCAGCAACAAATACTTCACACTTATAAGATATACTGAACATAATGATCAATCCATCGGATCCCAACAAACACAACACCGATTACATCATATGGATCTCAATCATGTAAGACAGCTCATGAGATCATTGTATTGAAGCACATGGGAGAGAGTACCATCTAGATACAGCTAAGAACCCATAGTCCCTGCGGGAACTACTCACAAACCATCATGGAGTCGAAGTGGAGGCGGTGGAGTCGATGGCGATGGCTCCGGGGACACTTCCCCGTCTCGGCAGGGTGCCGGAACAGAGACTTCTGTCCCCCAAAACTTGGTTTCGGCGATGACGGCGGCTACGGAACTTTTCGTGGACGGAGGGTCATATGTAGCAGAGTTTTTAGGTCAGAGGGGTCTTATAGGCGAAGAGGCGACGTCAGGGGACGCATGAGGCCACCATACCACCCCCAGGCGCGGGCCAGGTCTGTAGCCCCCCTCCGGCTCTCCTTCTAGCTCCCGGGGTCTTCTGGTATATTAGAAAATCTGTGATTTTTCCAGAATTTTCCGAGCACTTTCATTTTTGGACATTTTCTGCAATAAATAGACATAATAAACATGCTGGCACTGTGGCACTTGTTAATAGGTTAGTCCAATAAATGTCATAAAATGATACAAAGTGCGCATAAAACACAGAGAAATTGGTGTAGAATAAGCATGGAGCATCAAAAATTATAGATACGTTTGCAACGTATCAACATCCCCAAGCTTAACTCCTGCTCGTCCTCGAGTAGGCAAGTGATAGCAAACAAATAATTTTTGAAGTGACATGCACCTTCAAAGTTCAAAGGATGACTAGATACAAATAATTTAAGGAAAAGTAATAACAGATTCATGATTCAATCAATAATAATTTTGGGACCATGCACATAAAACTAAGAATGACAACTATGCTCTCTTAATGGTGCATGAACTTAGAAGATGAATACTCAACATAAAAGTAAAAGAAATACTCTTCGCAGAGGGAATAAGAGATTACTCATGTGCTAGAGCTTTTTATTTTGAAAGCATGGAAATAATTGTGTCAACGGTAGTAATAATTCATATGGGTTATGTATAAAACTTCCTATAAGTTGCAAGCCTCATGCATCGAATACTAATAGTGCCCGCACCTTGTCCTAATTAGCTCAGATTTTCATGGATTATCATCGCATTACACATGTTTCAACCAAGTGTCACAAAGGGGTACCTCTATGCCACCTATACAAAGGTCCAAGGAGATAAATCACATTTGATTTCTCGATTTTGATAGATCTCAACTTGAGGACATCCATACCGGGACAACATAGAATACAGATAATGGACTCCTCTTTTTAATGCTTTAAGCATTCAACAATAATAATATTCGTATAAGAGATTTTGAGGATTAAGGTGTCCAAGCTGAAACTTCCACCATGATACATGGCTTTGGTTGGCGACCCAATGTTCTTCTCTAACAATATGCATACTCAAACCATTTCAACTCATGGAAAATCTCCCTTACTTCAGACAAGACGAACATACATAGAAACTCACATGATATTCAACAAAGGTGTGACAGGTTGATGGCGTCCCCAGTAATTAAAGGTTACCGCTCAACAAGCAACTTATAAGAACTAAGATACATAAGTGACATATTCCTTACCACAATAGTTTTTTAGGCTACTTTTCCGTGAGCTATATATTGCAAAAACAAGGAAAATTTTGTTTTAAAGGTAGCACACAAGAAATTTACTTTGGAGTGGCTATGAAATACCACATATAGGTAGGTATGGTGGACACGTTTGGCATTTTGGTTTTTTGGAGTTGGATGCACGAGTAGAGCTCATACTTAGTACAAATGAAGGCTAGCAAAAGAAAGGTGGCAACCGACTAACAGAGAAATAATGGCCATAATCATGCATAGCGACAAAACTTATTAATCAAAGCATATGGTGATATTAAAAGTCAAAAACTAAATGATCATCAAGTCAACTCAATTGAAACATCAAAGGAGATCTTTCATTTGCATCACTATTAATATGAGATTTTTTACTCGTATCCAACACCAATCAACTTATTTGAAACAACTCTCATAGATAATAAACATAAAGACCAGAGAGCTTTCATAAGGAAACTAACAAGCTCTGAACATAATATGAATGAAAAACTAGAGCTTAAACGCAGTACTCACAAAAATAGAACGCTCGTTGAACATATGAGTGAAAACTAGAGCGTCCATGCAATTAAAACGGAGTGTGTCTCTCTCCAAAACAAATATGATGGGGTCCAACCACTTGTTACAGCAAAAAAACAAAACAACAGAAAAAATACATACGCTCCAAGAAAAGCACATAATACATGAAGCAATAAAAATATAGCGCATTGAAAAATGACCTGGTGCTTTTTACTGATGAAGAGGGGGTGTCCCCAAGCTTTGATGCTTGAACTTCTTGGATATTTCTTGGGGGTCCAGGGTACATCCCCAAGCTTGATCTCTTGTCCATGCTTCATATTATTACATCATTCTTCTCTCCCTACACTTGAAAACTACCTTCACACAAAACTCACAACAATTGATTAGCAACATTAGTGCAAATAAAAATATATCAAACCAGCAAGGCTTCAGTAATTGCACATAACAAACACTCATTTTAACATATTCTACTGTAGCTACTTCTTCCCAAAGCTCTTTTTCACAAAAGAACTCAAAAAGACGAAGCATAAGACGCAAATGCAAAACATGGCAGAAATTTGTCAAAACAGACCAGCAGGCAGAGATAAAAATTGAAGAAATAGTTATATTTCTCAAATCGAAAAATGCTAAACTAACGAAAGTTAGCTAACATACCGGGTCATAAGCACAAAAAAGTGCAGCTCAAAATAACGTTCTGGCGATTTTTAAGAATTTTTTTCGTGACCAGCACAGAATCTGTTTCAGAATTGCAAATACCCCAAACACTACTTTCTTACCATTAGAGGCTACTCTTGGCACAAAAACGAAATAAAAATGATAAGGAGAGCTTATTACAGTAGCAATGACTTTCGAGACTAAAAAAAAGTAAAATAACATAAATAAACACATAATGGGTTGTCTCCCAAAAAGCTCTTTTTTTATAGCCATTAAGATAGGCTCAGTAATTTGATAAGATGCTCACATATGTAATATGAATTGAAGCAAAAGAGGGCATCAAGAAGCAAATATGAAACACATTTAAGTCTTACCCACTTCATGTGCATGGAAATCTTGTCCACAAATAAATTCACAAAGAACAAAGTGACAAGCATGTGAAGGTAAAACAAGAGTAACTTTAAAATTTTCATCATGTAGAGAGGTGTTTTAGTACCATGTAAATTCCTACAACCATATTTTCCTCTCTCATAATAATTTTTAGTAGCATCATGAATAAACTTAACAATATAACTATCACATAAAGCATGCTTTTCATGATCTTAAAACACATAATTTTTATCAAGCTCAAACATAGTAGGATTAAAACAATCAAACCCACTTTTAGCAATTTTATAACAAGATGATTGATCATTCTCAAGAGGTATGGGACTACTAGTAGAAATCCTATTTTCAGTAGCATTATAATTTATAGCATCAAGTAACATAGGACCATCATCTAGAGCTTTATCATAAACACTCTCCAAGCAAAATTCTTTAGTTCCATGCTTTTTGAAATTAGGCACAAATAAAGGATTATCATGAGATTTATCAAAATAGCATGGATTATCATAAATAACAGTAGAATAATTTTTCTCACAAGTTTTACTCATAGGGAATATTTCAAGAGAATCCTCATGAACATAACATTCGTCCTCCTTTGGTGAGCATGGAGGGCAATCAGATAATGTAAGAGATAAAGAGTTACTCTCATTAGAAGGTAGGCATGGGTAGCTAATCCATTCTTCCTCCTTTTGTTCATCACTCTCCTCCTCTTTTTCATCTAATGAGCTTTCAGGTTCAACAACTTCTTCTTCCACGGGTTCCTGCAAATTGTGGATACATTCTTGTGCATAATTGAGTCTCCCTTTATAATCAATGATATAATAATTATTGTTGAATTCTATGCAATAATCAAGGATATAAGAGACATAATCTTTAAGGTCATGACAAGCAACACAAGTTTCATAATTTTTAGACATGAAGGATTCTATTTCAGAGGCTCCCATAAATAAGACAAATTGTTCTACTTCTTCGAATCCAAGATGAATATAGTTATTCCAATGATAGTTCGAAATTAAAACTTCTTCACTAAAGCCACATTGGAATTTAAGATGTTTAGTATCCTGTTTAGAGCAACAATTTATATCATGGCGTTTAAGCAAACTTTTAGCAATTGTATCCAACTTTTTCAACACGCCACTCATTACTTTTCCCTTATATGATTCTCTATACTTCATAAATAATTCTACAAGTTTCATAGAGTATAAAATCAGGTCCTTCCATAACAACAGTTTTTAGTTTTTCGATTTTTCAAATTTTTATGGATTTTCAGATATATAGGAAAAATAAAACAAGATAAAAATAAACTAAACTAAACAAAATGAAATAAAAACAGCGAGAGAGGTGGAGTGTACTCCCCAGGTGAACTTATAAGTAGAGCTATGCTCCCCGGCAACGGCGTCAAAAAATAGTCTTGATGACCCACAAGTATAGGGGATCGCAGCAGTCTTCGAGGGAAGTAAAACCCAAATTTGTTGATTCGACACAAGTGGAGCCAAAGAATACTCATAAGCCTTGACAACGGAGTTGTCAATTCAGCTGCATCTGGAAAAGCACTAGCAACAGGGTGATGTGAAAGCAGTGGTAATATGATGCGGCGCCAGAAAATAGTTGGTACTACTTTGATGGCGTGTTGACAGGGAAATGTGATGCGGCAGTAATATGAGAGCAATAGTAACACGTGAATTAGCGAGTAACACGAGGCGACGGCACTTGGAAAATATCCTGCAGCGCAGTTGATTGAAAAGCAATGATGATGAAATAAAGGACCGGGGTTCCCGGCGATCTACACTAGTGGTAACTCTCCAGATAACAAGTGTTGGGTGAACAAATTACACTTGGGCAATTGACAGAATTGAATTTAGCATTAAGACAAAATATCTAGTCTATTAATATCGTAGGCATGTTTTCCATATATAGTCATACATGCTCGCAATGAGAAACTTGCATAACATCTTTTGTCCTACCAGCCCGTTTGCAGCGGGGCCTCAAGGGAAACTACTGGTAATTAAGGTACTCCTTTTAATAGAGCACCAGAGAAAAGCATTAACACTCGGTGAAAACATGTGATCCTCATATCAAAGCCATCCCCTCCTGTTATCCCCAATCGAGATCACTTTGGGGCCTTGGGTTCCGGACAAAGACATGTGCATACAATTTGTAGATACAATCTAAGCAACAATTATAGAGCCTAGATCTAAGATCATGCCACTCATGCACTAGTGACAAGCATTAAACATAACAATATTGCAGCAACAAATACTTCACAAACTTATAAGATATACTGGACATAATGATCAATCCATCGGATCCCAACAAACACAACACCAATTACATCATATGGATCTCAATCATGTAAGCCAGCTCATGAGATCATTGTATTGAAGCACATGGGAGAGAGTACCATCTTGCTACAGCCAAGAACCCATAGTCCCTGCGGGAACTACTCACAAACCATCATGGAGTCGAAGTGGAGGCGGTGGAGTCAATGGCGATGGCTCTGGGGGCACTTCCCCGTCCCGGCAGGGTGCCGGAACAGAGACTTCTGTCCCCCGAAACTTGGTTTCGGCGAAGACGGCGGCTGATACGTCCCAAACGTATCTATAATTTCTTATGTTCCATGCAACTTTATTGATGATACTCACATGTTTTATACACATTATATGTCGTTATTATGCATTTTCCGGCACTAACCTATTGACGAGATGCCGATGAGCCAGTTGCTGTTTTCTGCTGTTTTTGGTTTTAGAAATCCTACAAAGGAAATATTCTCGGAATTGGATGAAATCAACGCCCAGGGTCTTATTTTTCCACGAAGCTTCCAGAAGAACTAAGGAGTTACGAAGTGGGGCGACGAGGCGACGCCACGCCAGGGCCGCGCGGCCAAGGGTGGGGCCGCGCCGCCCTGTTGTGTGGGTCCCTCGTGACGCCCCGACTCTGCCCTTCCGCCTACTTAAAGCCTTCGTCGCAAATACCCCAGTACCGAGAGCCACGATACGGAAAACCTTCCAGAGACGCCGCCGCCGCCAATCCCATCTCGGGGGATTCAGGAGATCGCCTCCGGCACCCTGCCGGAGAGGGGAATCATCTCCCGGAGGTCTCTTCATCGCCATGATCGCCTCCGGATCGATGTGTGAGTAGTTCACCCCTGGACTATGGGTCCATAGCAGTAGCTAGATGGTTGTGTTCTCCTCATTGTGCTATCATGTTAGATCTTGTGAGCTGCTTATCATGATCAAGATCATCTATTTGTAATCCTACATGTTGTGTTTGTTGGGATCCGATGAATATTGAATACTATGTCAAGTTGATTATCAATCTATCATATATGTTGTTTATGTTCTTGCATGCTCTCCGTTGCTAGTAGAGGCTCCGGCCAAGTTGATACTTGTAACTCCAAGAGGGAGTATTTATGCTCGATAGTGGGTTCATGCCTCCATTGAATGCGGGGAGTGACAGACAACCTCTAAGGTTGTGGATGTCTCTGTTGCCACTAGGGATAAAACATTGATGCTTTGTCTAAGGATATTTGTGTTGATTACATTACACACCATACTTAATGCAATTGTCTGCTGTTTGCAACTTAATACTGGAAGGGGTTCGGATGATAATCTGAAGGTGGACTTTTTAGGCATAGATGCATGCTGGATAGCGGTCTATGTACTTTGTCGTAATGCCCTGATTAAATCTCATAGTACTCATCATGATATATGTATGTGCGTTGTTATGATTTCTTTATTTGTCAATTGCCCAACTGTAATTTGTTCACCCAACATGCTATTTCTCATCGGAGAGACACCACTAGTGAACTGTGGACCCCGGTCCAATTCTTTACATTTGAAATACAATCTACTGCAATTGTTCGTTACTGTTCTTCGCAAACAAACATTATCTTCCACACTATACATCTAATCCTTTGTTTACAGCAAGCCGGTGAGATTGACAACCTCACTATTACGTTGGGGCAAAGTACTTTGATTGTGTTGTGCAGGTTCCACGTTGGCGCTGGAATCCCTGGTGTTGCGCCGCACTACACTCCGCCACCAACAACCTTCACGTGTTCCTTGACTCCTACTGGTTCGATAACCTTGGTTTCTTACTGAGGGAAAACTTACTGCTGTGCACATCACACCTTCCTCTTGGGGTTCCCAATGGACGTGTCGACTACGCGCCATCAAGACTGTTTTCTGGTGCCGTTGTCGGGGAGATCAAGACACGCTGCAAGGGGAGTCTCCCACATCCAATCTCTTTACTTTGTTTTTGTCTTGCTTTACTTTATTTTATTTACTGCTTTGTTTGCTCTCTATATCAAAAACACACAAAAATTAGTTGCTAGCTTTACTTTGTTTACTGTCTTGTTCTCCATATTAAAAACACAAAAAAGTTAGTTACTTGCATTTACTTTATTTACCTTTTGTTTATTTCATCATGTTTCCTCCTAAGTACACTCTAAAAGACATACCGATAGGACGAGGGTCTATAATTGGAAGAGATAATATAGAAGATTTTTTCACTCATGTTAGTACATCTGAAGATTTTGAAGATAGACACTTGGTAGAACTTGCTCCTACTTATGAGAAAACTCCAAACCCCTCTGTTGATCCTTCGTCTCTTGATGTTACTTGATTCACACTTTCTGCGCCTAGCTGAAAGGCGTTAAAGAAAAGCGCTTATGGGAGACAACCCATTATTTTACTTCTGCACTTTTATTTTATATTTGAGTCTTGGAAGTTGTTACTATTGTAGCAACCTCTCCTTATCTTTATTTTATTGCATTGTTGTGCCAAGTAAAGTCTTTGATAGTAAAGTCAATACTAGATTTGGATTACTGCGCAGGAACATATTTCTTGCTGTCACGAAATTGAGCCGCCCCTGCTGTAGAAAATTTAGAAAAATCTGCCAATTTACGTGTGTGATCCTCAGATATGTACGCAGCTTTCATTCAATTTGGAAATTTTCATCTGAGCAAGTCTGGTGCCTCTAAAAAATTCGTATTTACGGACTATTCTGTTTTGACAGATTCTGCCTTTTATTTCGCATTGCCTGTTTTGCTATGTTTGATGGATTTCTTTGTTCCATTAACTTTCACTAGCTTTGTGCAATGTCCAGAAGTGTTAAGAATGATTATGTCACATCTGAATATATGAATTTTCAATTATGCACTAACCCTCTAATATGATTGTTTTGAGTTTGGTGTGGAGGAAGTTTTCAAGGGTCAAGAGAGGAGGATGATACAATATGATCAAGAAGAGTGAAAATTCTAAGCTTGGGGATGCCCCCGTGGTTCATCCCTGCATATTTTAAGAAGACTCAAGCATCTGAGCTTGTGTAATATCCCAGGTATTGGGGTTATAAAAATAGAGGAAACGGATGTGTGCATCGCATTCATGCATAGAAAATCTAGGGAATTTTCGCGCTTTAAAGTAAAACAGTCACAGTAACTGATGTTTCACTTGACCTTGGTGGAATTGAAGTAGCTCATCAAGTCAAGCGCTATAAACCTCAATGTGACTTTGTTAAAACCTTGTTTTGGGTAGAGATGATTTGATCCAAGGGGTTAGATCAAATGGAACTAATAATCAACACAACAACACCTTACTCAATGATCAACTACTTGATCTTATAACAGATCATAATATGGTAATCCTTGTCATAACATATGACACCAATTCAATTGCAAATCAAGTAACAACAAAATGGAGAAACCATTTGGTGATCATAAGTAGAATCCTACCGTACCTATATTTCATAAAACAAAGAACCTAAGAAAACCTTAGAGTAAAACTACATATTTAATATGGTGAGAAACCATCCATCAATATGACCAAAGTTAACTATAAAAAGAACTATAACCACTGTAGTTACTTTAATGATAAGTTGGGAGTAATAAAAGAAGTTAATTGGTAGAAGATAAAACCAATTCTCAAATCTTTAGTAATTAGGGAAGCACATGAAATATTGAGCAAGTAAACACCTTACCATGGTTAGGGGAGATTAAACCCTAGCACATGCAATATGGAGACACCCCATCTCTATAACCTAAAATTATATCTCAACCCTAGTTATTGTATCACTATGGTGATTACAATATAAACCTAGACCATAATATAGAATCAAATCCATGGCCATTATGTAAATATCATTAAAACCCTGGAATGGCATATTAATGAAAGCTTATGCTCCACATATTAAACCCGAGAAAAACCCTTGTGTTACATCTTATAATTAAGATCATATGTGTGACCAACCACTTATCCTTATAATTAAAGACAAACCAAGATGAGAGTAGTACCTACTCTAGATATTTTAAGGTGATATTAAACTATAATAATAGTACTAAAATTTGAAGGAGTTCTAGTAGAATTTCCAATTTATTAACATATAACTATGCACATAAAATAATAGGCAAGTGATCACTCCCCAAATGGAAACCAAGTCCTAATACAACCTCTGAATTACCTTGAGTTCAAAGTATTAACTCTAATCATTCCCAAACAGAATTGATTCCTAAGAAAAAGAAAATTAAAATATAAACTCATGTCCAATTGCTATTTTGAATAAGCACATATGTATAAACTCAATCTAATATAAGATAATTGCTTCAAATTGAAATAGTGGTGTAATAACCATTGCACTAACCCTTGTATGAATTAAATGAGCTATACCTGCTAGATAGAAAATAATTCAAATCTGAATTCAAAATAGAAATTCCAAACAATGAATAAAAACAGAAGATAAAAGAAAAAGAGAGAAAGGGGCTTACCTGGACCTTACCTGGCCAAGCAGCCCAGCACCACCGTCCACCAGCAGTCCACCAAGTGCAGCCCAACCCGAGCCCAAGGCCACCACAAGTCAGCCTAGCCCACCGTAACCTTCGTAAAAAGAAAATAGAAGAAGAAAAGCTTCTTCTTCCACCTCCGTCCGCTCGCCACCGCGGCGATGCCAGTCGGCGCCGGCCACGCCGTCGATAAGGATTGCCGGACGTCGCCAATTGTCCCAGAGCCTCGTCCTAAACCTCCCACGTCCGTGCTTATCCGAACTCGCCAAGATTCGTGCCCGAATCATGCACCGACATCGTCGTGCATCCCGGCCAGTCATCGCCGTCGAGCCGACGCTCCAAGCCTCACCATGAGCTATAAATGTTCTCTGAGATTCCCCGACGAACCCTAATGTCACTCCGATCACTCAATCGTCCTCTAACCCTCTCCTTCTCTCGCCATCCTCACTTTCTGGCCGCCGGAGTCGGAGAAGAAGCCGACGTTTGGCGCCACCCCAGCACCAGTGCGCAAGTCCTAGAGATGCGCCTTGTCGAGTAGAGCCTCCAGGAGGAAGATAGCATCCGGGGGAGCAGTGTATGATGCCAATTTACCAATTCCCTTTCACAGTTCATCCCCGGCATAGATGAGATTGAGCTCGTCTCCATCCACGATTGTCGTCGCCGACCACCTCATCAGATCCAGGGTATGATTACGCACCTGTAGCACTTTAAATTGCATCAAATGGTCCACCGTAGCCCCATTTCGCTATCTGGCCGGAGCTGCGCCACCGCAGACACGATCTCCGGCGATGCTCCGGTGGTCCCTTCGCACAACCAACACCACCAGTAGCCTCGGTGCGAAGGGGGGGTTCGGAAAATCCTATTCGCGCGTCCTGGGAAGCCTTAAAACGGCGGCGCCGTCATCGGCTATCCGCCGGCGTTGAGCCGCCGATCAAGTCGACGTGGCCGTGGGGCCGCATCGAGTTCATTGACCAGTCGTTGCCTGCATGGCAACTGACTTGGTCAATGACCCCACCAGTCAGTCTATGTAGGTAGAACCCAACCGGTACGTTTAGTAATTTAGATTATTGCATAATTCCAGAAAATATCTGCAACTTTGTAAATACATAGAAAATTCATAACAACTCAGAAAAATACAAATGAGATATAAAAATGATCCTAAAAATAATATCTATCCAATAAAAATATAATATAAAAATTTTATTTTTAATAAAAATTTAATTGTTTTAAACTTAATAATTAAGTCTTTTCTTTTAATCTTAATTGAATTAAAATTCAATAATTAGGAAAAATTATCCAAATTAAAGAAAACCAGTAACTAAATAAAGAAAACATTAAAACTAATTTTCTTTATTTATTTGTTGTGTTAAATTCTTATTAAAGGGATTTAAACCCTAATTAATAATTACCTTAATTAGGAACTCTTTAAAAATAATAAAGGCACAAATCCAATATTATTTTATTTCAGAATTATTAATAACTTCAACTTATTTAATGAAGTTATTAATCCAAGAATTACAGGGTAATTAGGAAACCCTAATTCCATTGAAACAAAGTGATAACCTCATCATTTCATGTGTAATCCTAAAACCCTAATACCATTTAGACCCTAGATCAATTACTTCTTATGAAACCTAAATTATTCCCAAATTTAAACCTAAGTAACATGTGATCATGTTACTTCACCAATAAACATAGATTCATATTTAGCAACTAAATACTAGTTCAAATCCACATAAAATATGGGAACCCTATCACTACTAATCGAGCATCCCATGTGTTCATTTAAATCAAACCTAACTCTTATTACCAAGAATCTTATCTTTACTCTTCCATGCTTAGCATCACACCATTGTGATGAACCCTAATAGCAACCATGCCCATTATCCTACATTACCTAACCATACTCCACTAAACCCTATTAGTATGAGATAATTATTAATCATCCTATTTAGGAAACCACCATTCATCACTTAATAGAACCAACAGTAAAACCTAGACCACTTCAACCCTGATTGATATACTTCTTATTATTTAAGAAGTATGTTCTTCAAAAGTTATTCTTTTGAAGAAAATAAGGAATCATCATCAACCCTGCTTATAAGGACCTATAAACCCTAGCCGACTATCACTAGCAAGATAAACCAACCTTGACAACAACCATGTATAATGAATTGCTTAGGATGCCTAAGCTTATCTCAACCTTACAAGCCCTAGTTGTTGATGAATCCAACTATGTTGTGATCCATCTTATACTTACTCCGAAAACCACTTGGAACCAGAATAAATTATAGCAACCCACAAACCTAATTACCATACTTGTTCTTTATCAAATTACATGTTCTTCAAAAGTTATTCTTTTAAAGTATAGGATAATCAATCATTAACCATGCTATATAATACTAAAACTGACCACTGTTCCTTACTTGTTAACATTATGCCAATAATCATTCTCTTTGTGATCAATTGATTACTATGCCTTATTATCTACCTGTTTATAATACCAAGTAATCACACCTGAACAAGAACCTTGTCTGTGAATCACTCTAAAAGTACAGCACACCCTAAACCAATCATTACCACTCACTAATCCTAAATCATCGGGGTTAGGACACGCTTAGAACGATTGCATCTCATACTTATGCATTATTGCATCCTTGCCAATCTTTTAAACATCGTCCTTACCGGACGATGATGCTATTTCAGAATTTGGAGTTATTGCGTATCGAAGACCTTGCCTGCATAATCTTGCAGTCAAGAAGGGCAAGTTCATCACTTGCTCATGTCATTTGAGTATTTCTATCAAATTACTTGCAAAGTATTATGGTTATCACTATTGCATAAAAATCAAAACCACTACTTTCATAACTATGAATATGACTATGTGGTGGGCAATGGAACCATGGATTGTGTTGATATGGTGGAGGTTCCATTGCAAGGGTTTATATCCATCTAGGATTAAACAACAAATGTCGCCAGTGATTCTTGTGCCGTAATACCCGTGTTAACCATAAGATCCGGAGTGGGACGGAGTAGTCAAAAGTGTTTCCACCTCTCGTTCATCAACGGATGCACTTTACCGTAGACACTTGTATCCGTCGGCGGCAAGCGGTAGGCTGGGGAAGCCTTAAGTCCCCACGGCACGGTCCGTAGACACTTGTCGTTCGAAGAACAAGCGATAGGCTGGGAAGCCTTAAGTCCCCACGGTATTGCGGTCTATGATGGGTTGCAGCCACCGGCGTAGGAGTGTATGGTACAGCCCAAGACTTGTTGTCGTGGTCGGGGTCCACCTTGAAATCTACAGGAATAATGGGACCGACGTGGACCCAGGGTCGGCGCATGCAACAACGGGTGGGTGTTCGAGGTAGCGGAGGAACATGATTGGCTAGACCTTATACCGGGCGTTACACCAAAGGAAGTGTGGACGAGAACATGACTCGGTTGGCACCAAGGTTAAGATCTCTTATGGGTAAAGCAACACACCTCTGCAGAGTGTAAAGAACCGTGACCTGTCACTCCTCGTTCCGGGATATGGAAGCTGCGAACGCTGCCGGAAAGGAGCTCCATGAAGTTCTAGTAAACCGGTGAAGGCTGACGGACATAGTTCTTCTGAATAAAAGTAACCTTTTGAAGAAATGGTTATGAAAACTTGCATTGGTATTAGACTTTCTGGTCTAATGCTATAGCTAGTGCATTAAACACCTCTTTCCTATAATGAACTTGTTGAGTACGCTCGTACTCATTCCACTCTTAAATCCCCGCTTAGATATGAAGGCATCGAAGGAGGATCCACAGTGCAACTCGAAGGCCGAGGAGTCAACAACTACTTCAAGAGACAAGACCCTGTCAGAGGAGTCAGATACCACATCCAACAAGGAGAGAACCTAGTTTAGCCATAGAAGGGAACTAGCTTCCTAAACCTAGCTCCTATTTAGCTAGAATCTATTCTTAGCCTCTATAGCTAGGTAAATACTCTACAAATAGAGTTCGTGATAGGATTAGACTACGAGTCGTTCTTTTGGAGTTTATTTGCGATTTACCTCATTGTAAAGTAGGAGGCTATGCTGATCTTATGTAATAGAGTCGAGTTGTAATTCTATAGACATGCCTTGGACCCGCATATGTTTCGTTGTACCACTCGAGCGATATAATACTAGTGGAACGGTGTTTCATTGGTGTTGTATCGGACTTGCATACTACACCATGCGGTGGTATGCCGGGTCACCACAGTTGGTATCGAGCAAATGCTTTGACCTTAGGATTAAAACCCTTTAAAGGAGACCTATAGGATTGGTAGTGTCTATAGGAAGTTGTCCTAGGTAAACCAAATACTTCCTATGACTTGAGATGGATATTCACTTGAGAATAATCCTGACACACTTGAGTCAACATTTTTTACCTATCTTTCCTAAGTAAAGTTAGCTAATCCCAGACATGTAGCACACCATTAAGTTCCTTCAAACCATAGATGAGTAGATCACAGTTGGTATACAATACATGGTAGTCCAAAGAGAGGATACAACCATAAGGAAGATATCCTATTGGAAGATGTGTACCAACACATGTAATGGTTAAGTAAGAATTATCCAGACCTGGAATAGGAGTAATATTAAGTGACAAAGATAAACAAGATATCCTATTAGAAGGTGTAAACCAATACAAGAAATTGGTAAGTAAATTATCCGAACGTGTAAAAAAAACAACTGATAGTAAGGAATGAATATAAGTTCTATGAGGTACTATAAACCATGATGAGTCAATCATGGGAGGAAAGGAAGAGGGATAGGAATAATATATGACTACTGATACGTCTCCGACGTATCGATAATTTCTTATGATCCATGCCATATTATTGATGATACCTACATGTTTTATGCACACTTTATGTCATATTCGTGCATTTTCTGGAACTAACCTATTAACAAGATGCCGAAGAGCCGATTCTTTGTTTTCTGCTGTTTTTGGTTTCAGAAATCCTAGTAACGAAATATTCTCGGAATTGGACGAAATCAAGACCCAGGGTCCTATTTTTCCACGAACCTTCCATAAGACCGAAAGGGATACGAAGTGGGGCGACGAGGCGCCGCCACCATAGGGCCGCGCGGCCAGAGGGGGGCCCGTGCCGCCCTATGGTGTGGGCCCCTCGTCAGCCCTCCGACTCCGCCCTTCCGCCTACTCAAAGCCTCCGTCGCGAAACCCCCGATGGAAAAACCACGATACGGAAAACCTTCCGGAGACGCTTGCTGCCGCCAATCCCATCTCGGGGATTACGGAGATCTCCTCCGGCACCCTGCCGGAGAGGGGATTCATCTCCCGGAGGACTCTACACCGCCATGGTCGCCTCCGGAGTGATGAGTGAGTAGTTCACCCCTGGACTATGGGTCCATAGCAGTAGCTAGATGCTTGTCTTCTCCTCATTGTGCTTCATTGTTGGATCTTGTGAGCTGCCTAACATGATCAAGATCATCTATCTGTAATACTCTATGTTGTGTTTGTCGGGATCCGATGGATAGAGAATACCATGTTATGTTAATTATCAAGTTATTACATATGTGTTGTTTATGATCTTGCATGCTCTCCGTTATTAGTAGAGGCTCCGGCCAAGTTTTTGCTCTTAACTCCAAGAGGGAGTATTTATGCTCGATAATGGGTTCATGCCCGCATTGACACCTGGGACGATGACGAAAGTTCTAATGTTGTGTTGTGCTTGTTGCCACTAGGGATAAAACATTGGCGCTATGTCCGAGGATGTAGTTGTTGATTACATTACGCACCATACTTAATGCAATTGTCTGTTGTTTAGCAACTTAATACCGGAGGGGGTCGGACGATAACTCGAAGGTGGACTTTTTAGGCATAGATGCGGTTGGATGGCGGTCTATGTACTTTGTCGTAATGCCCAATTAAATCTCACTTGTACTTATCATGACATGTATGTGCATTGTTATGCCCTCTCTATTTGTCAATTTCCCGATCGTAATTTGTTCACCCAACATACTTTTATCTTATGGGAGAGACACCTCTAGTGAACTGTGGACCCCGGTCCATTCTTTAATACTGAAATACAAATCTGTTGCAATACTTGTTTTTACTTGTTTTCTCCGCAAACAATCATCTTCCACACAATACGGTTAATCCTTTGTTACAGACAAGCCGGTGAGATTGACAACCTCACTGTTTCGTTGGGGCAAAGTACTTTGGTTGTGTTGTGCAGGTTCCACGTTGGCGCCGGAATCTCCGGTGTTGCGCCGCACTACATCCCGCCGCCATCAACCTTCAACGTGCTTCTTGGCTCCTCCTGGTTCGATAAACCTTGGTTTCTTTCTCGAGGGAAAACTTGCTGCTGTGCGCATCATACCTTCCTCTTGGGTTCCCAACGAACGTGTGAAATACACGCCATCAAGCATATTTTCACGGCGCCGTTGCCGGGAGATCAAGACACGCTGCAAGGGGAGTCTCCACTTCCCAATCTCTTTACTTTGTTTTTGTCTTGCTTTATTTTATTTACTACTTTGTTTGCTGCACTTATATCAAAACACAAAAAAAATTAGTTGCTAGTTTTACCTTATTTACTGTCTTGCACTCTATATCAAAAACACAAAAAAATTAGTTACTTGCATTTAGTTTACTTTTGTTATCATGTCTAGCTCTGTACCTGTTACTACTTCACTCGAGGAATTAGTTTTTACTTTTAAACAAGGGGATGAGGAAAGTTTTAAAGATGCTTGGTCCAGGATTTTTACTTCTTATCGTAAAGCTGAACCTCAAATGACTCTAAGTTTGCTCCTTAGTAATTTTTATTTTGGTCTTATGATTCGCTATAGATATGCCTTGGATGCTCTAGTGGGAGGAGATTTCCTTCATTGTAATGGGGATCAAGCTTTTAATGCCATAAAGAAGTTGGTTGCATCACATGATTCATCTAATAACTTTGATTCAGCCCTTATTAGCATTCATAATAGATTAAACACTCTTGAGACAAGTGCATCTCGCTTAAATGAAAATTATGGATACATTTGTAATCGTCTTGATCAAGTTTTAGTGAACTCTGAACCTTCATTGTGGAAACCTACTATTAAAATTGTCATAGGTGACCAAACTCTTCGTGCTAATTGTGATATTATGACTGAATTTTGCCTAATGCCTAAGGGTATTCATAAATCTTTGAAACTTTGGGAATTCACTGAAGGGGGAGAAGGAATAACTCTTATTGATAACTCTGTTATAATTTCTAAAGGGATAGCTGCGGGTGTGCATACAACCATTCTTGGGGTAACAATATCCATTGATTACCTTGTCATTGAATGCGCAGGAAGAGGACACATCACACTCGGAAGATCCCTGCTGAAACTATTGGGAGCAGTCGTAGACGTGAGAGAAGGCACCCTAAAATTCACCTCTACACCCGGGGGTAGCCATATATTCCCTAAGCCAAAGAGTAAGGACAAGAAAGGTAAAGGTAAAGCCCAAGGTAATGTCAATAATGCTCCACCCTTCGATAACACTTGAGTTACACTTTCTGCGCCTAGCTGAAAGGCGTTAAAGAAAAGCGCTTATGGGAGACAACCCATGTTTTTACTACAGTATTTTTGTTTTATATTTGAGTCTTGGAAGTTGTTTACTACTGTAGCAACCTCTCCTTATCTTAGTTTTATGATTTATTGTGCCAAGTAAAGTCTTTGATAGTAAAGTAAGTACTAGATTTGGATTACTGCGCAGTTCCAGATTTCTTTGCTGTCACGAATCTGGGTCTACCTCCCTGTAGGTAGCTCAGAAAATTAAGCCAATTTACGTGCACGATCCTCAGATATGTACGCAACTTTCATTCAATTTGGGCATTTTCATTTGAGCAAGTCTGGTGGCCTAATAAAATCCATCTTTACGGACTGTTCTGTTTTGACAGATTCTGCCTTTTATTTTGCATTGCCTCTTTTGCTATGTTGGATGAATTTCTTTGATCCATTAATGTCCAGTAGCTTTATGCAATGTCCAGAAGTTTTAAGAATGATTGTGTCACCTCTGAACATGTTAATTTTTATTGTGCACTAACCCTCTAATGAGTTGTTTCGAGTTTGGTGTGGAGGAAGTTTTCAAGGATCAAGAGAGGAGTATGATACAATATGATCAAGGAGAGTGAAAGCTCTAAGCTTGGGGATGCACCGGTGGTTCACCCCTGCATATTCTAAGAAGACTCAAGCGTCTAAGCTTGGGGATGCCCAAGGCATCCCCTTCTTCATCGACAACATTATCAGGTTCCTCCCCTGAAACTATATTTTTATTCCGTCACATCTTATGCACTTTGCTTGGAGCGTCGGTTTGTTTTTGTTTTTATTTTGTTTGAATAAAATGGATCCTAGCATTCACTTTGTGGGAGAGAGACACGCTCCGCTGTAGCATATGGACAAGTATGTCCTTAGGCTCTACTCATAGTATTCATGGCGAAGTTTCTTCTTTGTTAATTTGTTATACGGTTGGAATTGGAAAATACTACATGTAGTAACTCTAAAATGTCTTGGATAATTTGATACTTGGCAATTGTTGTGCTCATGTTTAAGCTCTTGCATCATATACTTTGCACCCATTAATGAAGAAACACTTAGAGCTTGCTAATTTGGTTTGCATATTTGGTTTCTCTAGAGTCTAGATAACATCTAGTATTGAGTTTTGAACAACAAGGAAGACGGTGTAGAGTCTTATAATGTTTACAATATGTCTTTTATGTGAGTTTTGCTGCACCGTTCATCCTTGTGTTTGTTTCAAATAACCTTGCTAGCCTAAACCTTGTATCGAGAGGGAATACTTCTCATGCATCCAAAATACTTGAGCCAACCACTATGCCATTTGTGTCCACCATACCTACCTACTACATGGTATTTATCCGCCATTCCAAAGTAAATTGCTTGAGTGCTACCTTTAAAATTCCATCATTCACCTTTGCAATATATAGCTCATGGGACAAATAGCTTAAAAACTATTGTGGTATTGAATATGTACTTATGCACTTTATCTCTTATTAAGTTGCTTGTTGTGCGATAACCATGCTTACGGGGACGCCATCAACTATTCTTTGTTGAATATCATGTGAGTTGCTATGCATGTCCGTCTTGTCTGAAGTAAGAGAGATCTGCCACCTTAATGGTTGGAGCATGCATATTGTTAGAGAAGAACATTGGGCCGCTAACTAAAGCCATGATTCATGGTGGAAGTTTCAGTTTTGGACATATATCCTCAATCTCATATGAGAATAATAATTGTTGTCACATGCTTATGCATTAAAGAGGAGTCCATTATCTGTTGTCCATGTTGTCCCGGTATGGATGTCTAAGTTGAGAATAATCAAAAGCGAGAAATCCAAAATGCGAGCTTTCTCCTTAGACCTTTGTACAGGCGGCATGGAGGTACCCCATTGTGACACTTGGTTAAAACATGTGTATTGCAAAGATCCGGTAGTCCAAGCTAATTAGGACAAGGTGCGGGCACTATTAGTATACTATGCATGAGGCTTGCAACTTGTAAGATATAATTTACATAACTCATATGATTTATTACTACCGTTGACAAAATTGTTTCATGTTTTCAAAATAAAAGCTCTAGCACAAATATAGCAATCGATGCTTTCCTCTTTGAAGGACCATTCTTTTTACTTTTATGTTGAGTCAGTTCACCTATCTCTCTCCACCTCAAGAAGCAAACACTTGTGTGAACTGTGCATTGATTCCTACATACTTGCATATTGCACTTGTTATATTACTCTATGTTGACAATTATCCATGAGATATACATGTTACAAGTTGAAAGCAACCGCTGAAACTTAATCTTCCTTTGTGTTGCTTCAATACCTTTACTTTGATTTATTGCTTTATGAGTTAACTCTTATGCAAGACTTATTGATGCTTGTCTTGAAGTACTATTCATGAAAAGTCTTTGCTTTATGATTCACTTGTTTACTCATGTCATCACCATTGTTTTGATCGCTGCATTCATTACATATGTTTACAAATAGTATGATCAAGGTTATGATGGCATGTCACTTCAGAAATTATCTTTGTTATCGTTTTACCTGCTCGGGACGAGCGAGAACTAAGCTTGGGGATGCTGATACGTCTCCGACGTATCGATAATTTCTTATGATCCATGCCATATTATTGATGATACCTACATGTTTTATGCACACTTTATGTCATATTCGTGCATTTTCCGGAACTAACCTATTAACAAGATGCCGAAGAGCTAGTTGTCTGTTTTCTCGCTGTTTTTGGTTTCAGAAATCCTAGTAACGAAATATTCTCGGAATTGGACGAAATCAAGACCCGGGGTCCTATTTTGCCACGAACCTTCCGAAGACCGAAAGGGATACGAAGTGGGGCGACGAGGCGCCGCCACCATAGGGCCGCGCGGCCAGAGGGGGGCCCGCGCCGCCCTATGGTGTGGGCCCCTCGTCAGCCCTCCGACTCTGCCCTTCCGCCTACTAAAAGCCTCCGTCGTGAAACCCCTGATGGAAAAACCACGATACGGAAAACCTTCAAGAGACGCCGCCGCCGCCAATCCCATCTCGGGGGATTCTGGAGATCTCCTCCGGCACCCTGCCGGAGAGGGGATTCATCTCCCGGAGGACTCTACACCGCCATGGTCGCCTCCGGAGTGATGAGTGAGTAGTTCACCCCTGGACTATGGGTCCATAGCAGTAGCTAGATGCTTGTCTTCTCCTCATTGTGCTTCATTGTTGGATCTTGTGAGCTGCCTAACATGATCAAGATCATCTATCTGTAATACTCTATGTTGTGTTTGTCGGGATCCGATGGATAGAGAATACCATGTTATGTTAATTATCAAGTTATTACATATGTGTTGTTTATGATCTTGCATGCTCTCCGTTATTAGTAGAGGCTCTGGCCAAGTTTTTGCTCTTAACTCCAAGAGGGAGTATTTATGCTCGATAGTGGGTTCATGCCTGCATTGACACCTGGGAAGTTCTAAGGTTGTGTTGTGCTGTTGCCACTAGGGATAAAACATTGGCGCTATGTTCGAGGATGTAGTTGTTGATTACATTACGCACCATACTTAATGCAATTGTCTCGTTGTTTAGCAACTTAATACTGGAGGGGGTTCGGACGATAACTCGAAGGTGGACTTTTTAGGCATAGATGCGGTTGGATGGCGGTCTATGTACTTTGTCGTAATGCCCAATTAAATCTCACTTGTACTTATCATGACATGTATGTGCATTGTTATGCCCTCTCTATTTGTCAATTGCCCGACTGTAATTTTTTCACCCAACATACTTTTATCTTATGGGAGAGACACCTCTAGTGAACTGTGGACCCCGGTCCATTCTTTAATACTGAAATACAAATCTGCTGCAATACTTGTTTTTACTGGTTTCTCTGCAAACAATCATCTTCCACACAATACGGTTAATCCTTTGTTACAGCAAGCCGGTGAGATTGACAACCTCACTGTTTCGTTGGGGCAAAGTACTTTGGTTGTGTTGTGCAGGTTCCACGTTGGCGCCGGAATCTCTGGTGTTGCGCCGCACTACATCCCGCCGCCATCAACCTTCAACGTGCTTCTTGGCTCCTCCTGGTTCGATAAACCTTGGTTTCTTTCTGAGGGAAAACTTGCTGCTGTGCGCATCATACCTTCCTCTTGGGGTTCCCAACGAACGTGTGAAATACACGCCATCAACTACTTACATGGTAGAGATAGAAATCATATATGATTCACCTGAGAATCGTTATGTGATGGACTAGAATATCATAAATACTTAGGAGGAGTTTAATAAGAAGTCAGACGTTCAATAATAGTGCAAGATTTGTGTTCCAAAACCATGGGAAGTGTGCCAAGCACATCATGACCATAGTCTTATGATAATATAAACACTTGGAATTATATAGGAGCTATATTTCCATAGTATGTGTTTAGAGTAGCAATGTTAGAACCTAGACATATCATGTGAGATAGTCCTCAACAAAATGGAAGTTAAGTAGTACTTCCAGAGAAAATTAGATTAACTTTAACTTCCTAGCCTACTTTGTTCCAAGTTTATCTCATTGCAAATGTGCAATTAAGGTAAAGGTTGAGCCAAATAGTAGAATTCTCTATATTCGTGCTAAGTATCACGATATAAACCTATATTATGTGGTGTTCTATACTACACATCAGAGCCTGATGTTTAGAGATGTCTTACTCAACAATCATATTCGGGCTTATGATGATGTGTATTATAAGCACAAAGCTGAATCTTCTTGGATTTTATTGGATTTTCATTGTTTGACTAGATCCATACATGAAGTTTGACTTTGGTATGCAAATGCATGTTGCAATATCAAGTTCTTACTTGATGCTATAGATTTAGAGGGTAATAGTATTCGTGTGAGGAAGTGACGAATTCTGAATATTTTGAAGACAAGATGAAGGTTCATCAGAAGAAATGAGTAAAATTGTGGGAAGCAACCACAATATTCAGAAGGAAGTACCAACCAAAACTCATGCTTTACCTCAACATAGGAGTACTTTAGTACATAGGAAGCATGAAGGTGAGAAATATGATGACTGTGGAGTAGTAGAAGTAGAACCATGGTCATTATGGAAGAGGGAATGCATGGGAAATCACTTAGGATACTATATTCATAGTGTCAGCTAGTGATTTTCTTGCAAAATAAACCCTGAATGAAGGAAGATGATATATGAAACCATAGCAGACATAAGAAGACCATAGTCGATATCAGAAGACCACAATTGGTATAATATCAATACTACGAGATAAAGTAGAAGATGTCTCGTCCAGTTGATCAGAACCTATAATAGAATCCATTTTTAGATATCAAATAGCCACAGTTGGTATAATAACCACAGCTGGTATAAGTTGGTATTACAAATAGTCCATGATTTAATTAGTTGTAACAAAAGTTTGTGAACAAATAAAGTTTTGTCAGCCAAATAACTATGACCTATGATCCTTTAGCCGAAGGATTCACATTGGATGTCCACAATTGAGTGGATACACCACAAAGTTTCTTCGCAAAACCTTAGAGGAAAATAAATTATAAACAAGACCTATACCAATATTCTAATCATAAGTCCAATAGTTGGAAGAAAAGGAGTTGAAGACCATAAGAAAAACTCTAAGGGGTAGAGTAAAGATTGAGTTGGATATACAATAACTCAATACTTTGAGCATAATAGAAGAAGAAGGTCTGAACTGAGAGGAAGTTCAATCTTATTTTCATAAGATTGTTGAACAATACCTTCAGAAGAAGGTCAGACCAGAAGCCGAGGTTCATACCTCGAGGACGTAAGAAGTGGATTATAACTTGAGCAAGTGAGTAATATCTACCCAGAAGTATTTAAGCTCAAGTAAGTCAAAAATAAAGAAGTTGGACGAAGGAAATATCAGAGACCAAATATAGCTCAAGGAGGTCAAAGACTGAAGGGATTTGACCATACCGTAATCCAGAGACTACATGAAAGATTCCTTTCATGGAACCTAAATGAATCTAAAGAGTTATAGGTATCAATTATAAACCATGATTGGATGGACTAAATGAGTCTAATCCATTCTTAGAGGAAATTAAACCATCATAACCATTTCCATGGTAAGTACCTTACCAAGTACCATTATTGCAGTTTTGGTAGTAAGGGAAAACAAAGACCTATTTTATCAAATAGGAGAATGTTATCCAATTAGTCCTCAATAAAGACTGCCAGGATAAGAAGAAGTCCCAATCATTGAATCTTCAATGAGATAGGAAACAAGATTATAATAGTTGGAAAAAAATCAATGAATCAAAGTAAGAGCCATGGTTCAGAGATGGGTATTATTAGATTCCAGAGAAAAATCATAGAATTGGAGTAAGAACTAATGTTCAGAGACAAACACTAATGGATTCCAGGAAGAATCTGGACAAGGGATATATTTAAATATATCCAACAAGATCAACACGGAGTTCGAGAAAAGATATAGTCTGCACAAGTCAGATCCACACTCCGAAACGTGAGAGAGATCAAACTTCGAGGACGAAGTTTAGTTTAAGGGGTAGAGACTGTAATATCCCAGGTATTGGGGTTACAAAAATAGAGGAAACAGATGTGTGCATCGCATTCATGCATAGAAAATCTGGGGAATTTTCGCGCTTTAAAGTAAAACAATCCACGATGAATCGAAGTTTCACTTGACCTTGGTGGAATTGAAGTAGCTCATCAAGTCAAGCACTATAAACCTCAATGTGACTTTGTTAAAACCTTGTTTTGGGTAGAGATGATTTGATCCAAGGGGTTAGATCAAATGGAACTAATAATCAACACAACAACACCTTACTCAATGATCAACTACTTGATCTTATAACAAATCATAATATGGTAATCCTTGTCATAACATATGACACCAATTCAATTGCAAATCAAGTAACAACAAAATGGAGAAACCATTCTTGACTTATCTTCTCCATGTCTTAAACTAATCCATGCACTTGTCATAAACCCTATGATATCCATTCTACTGTAACCTTGGAAACAAGACAAGGAGATTCAACTTAAGAAATATATATTCTTCCCTATTCCAAATAGATTTACATCAAACCTAGAGAGGTGAGAGTTCTATTATAATTATTAAAGAAGCAATAACAAAACTTGAGTTAAACCTTGGATATATATCCAAGTATTCAAATCATCATCTTCAAGACAACCCTAGAGAGAGATAACCATTAATGTTAAACATAGATCTTGATGATCACATCAACCTCTATGGAGCCTAATATTAGGTTAGCATTGAAGTCCTTCCCAAATGAGAGAGACCATCCATACTAATCCTAGTTCTATCTATTCAAATATCCAAATGGTTAAACCATCAGTTCTTGAGGGAACTTTAAGTAAATATCTCAGGCATTCCCTGGGATATAAAACTATTTAGACAACCATAACCATGACCATCCTAGAAAGTAAAATAGAAGTGATATATCCTAGTTGATCAAGACAATGCTTGATCATGGAAGTGAGAACCCATTCCATTAGAAATAATTTAGGAAGCCAAATCTTGATCATTATAAATTAAGTGATGATCATAAACCCTAAGAACTTGAGGTATTGAGAATAAACCCTAATAGGATAAGTAGATATCATTCACCACATGAAATCTTAGGGAGGTAACTAGTAAACAACCCTAGGCTTAAATCCTATCTTTTACTTGTGAACCATTTGGTGATCATAAGTAGAATCCTACCATACCTATATTTCATAAAACAAAGAACCTAAGAAAACCTTAGAGTAAAACTACATATTTAATATGGTGAGAAACCATCCATCAATATGACCAAAGTTAACTATAAAAAGAACTATAACCATTGTAGTTACTTTAATGATAAGTTGGGAGTAATAAAAGAAGTTAATTGGTAGAAGAGAAAACCAATTCTCAAATCTTTAGTAATTAGGGAAGCACATGAAATATTGAGCAAGTAAACACCTTACCATGGTTAGGGGAGATTAAACCCTAGCACATGCAATATGGAGACACCCCATCTCTATAACCTAAAATTATATCTCAACCCTAGTTATTGTATCACTATGGTGATTACAATATAAACCTAGACCATAATATAGAATCAAATCCATGGCCATTATGTAAATATCATTAAAACCCTGGAATGGCATATTAATGAAAGCTTATGCTCCACATATTAAACCTGAGAAAAACCCTTGTGTTACATCTTATAATTAAGATCATATGTGTGACCAACCACTTATCCTTATAATTAAAGACAAACCAAGATGAGAGTAGTACCTACTCTAGATATTTTAAGGTGATATTAAACTATAATAATAGTACTAAAATTTGAAGGAGTTCTAGTAGAATTTCCAATTTATTAACATATAACTATGCACATAAAATAATAGGCAAGTGATCACTCCCCAAATGGAAACCAAGTCCTAATACAACCTCTCGAATTACCTTGAGTTCAAAGTATTAACTCTAATCATTCCCAAACAGAATTGATTCCTAAGAAAAAGAAAATTAAAATATAAACTCATGTCCAATTGCTATTTTGAATAAGCACATATGTATAAACTCAATCTAATATAAGATAATTGCTTCAAATGGAATAGTGGTGTAATAACCATTGCACTAATCCTTGTATGAATTAAATGAGCTATACCTGCTAGATAGAAAATAATTCAAATCTGAATTCAAAACAGAATTCAAAACAATGAATAAAAACAGAAGATAAAAGAAAAAGAGAGAAAGGGGCTTACCTGGACCTTACCTGGCCAAGCAGCCCAGCACCACCGTCCACCAGCAGTCCACCAAGTGCAGCCCAACCCGAGCCCAAGGCCACCACAAGTCAGCCCAGCCCACCGTAACCTTCGTAAAAAGAAAATAGAAGAAGAAAAGCTTCTTCTTCCACCTCCGTCCGCTCGCCACCGCGGCGATGCCAGTCGGCGCCGGCCACGCCGTCGATAAGGATTGCCGGACGTCGCCAATCCTCCCAGAGCCTCGTCTTAAACCTCTCACGTCCGTGCTTATCCGAACTCGCCAAGATTCGTGCCCGAATCATGCACCGACATCGTCGTGCATCCCGGCCAGTCATCGCCGTCGAGCCGACGCTCCAAGCCTCACCATGAGCTATAAATGTTCTCTGAGATTCCCCGACGAACCCTAATGTCACTCCGATCACTCAATCATCCTCTAACCCTCTCCTTCTCTCGCCATCCTCACTTTCTGGCCGCCGGAGTCGGAGAAGAAGCCGACGTTTGGCGCCACCCCGGCACCGGTGCGCAAGTCCTAGAGATGCGCCTTGTCGAGTAGAGCCTCCGGGAGGAAGATAGCATCCGGGGAGCAGGTGTATGATGCCAATTTAGCAATTCCCTTTCACAGTTCATCCCCGGCATAGATGAGATTGAGCTCGTCTCCATCCACGATTGTCGTCGCCGACCACCTCATCAGATCCAGGGTATGATTACGCACCTGTAGCACTTTAAATTGCATCAAATGGTCCACCGTAGCCCCATTTCGCTATCTGGCCGGAGCTGCACCGCCGCAGACACGATCTCCGGCGATGCTCCGGTGGTCCCGTCGCACAACCAACACCACCAGTAGCCTCGGTGCGAAGGGGGGGTTCGGAAAATCCTATTCGCGCGTCCTGGGAAGCCTTAAAACGGCGGCGCCGTCATCGGCTATCCGCCGGCGTTGAGCCGCCGATCAAGTCGACGTGGCCGTGGGGCCGCATCGAGTTCATTGACCAGTCGTTGCCTGCGTGGCAACTGACTTGGTCAATGACCCCACCAGTCAGTCTATGTAGGTAGAACCCAACCGGTACGTTTAGTAATTTAGATTATTGCATAATTCCAGAAAATATCTGCAACTTTGTAAATACATAGAGAATTCATAACAACTCAGAAAAATACAAATGAGATATAAAAATGATCCTAAAAATAATATCTATCAAATAAAAATATAATATAAATTTTTATTTTTAACAAAAATTTAATTGTTTTAAACTTAATATTAAGTCTTTTCTTTTAATCTTAATTGAATTAAAATTCAATAATTAGGAAAAATTATCCAAATTAAAGAAAACCAGTAACTAAATAAAGAAAACATTAAAACTAATTTTCTTTATTTATTTGTTGTGTTAAATTCTTATTAAAGGGATTTAAACCCTAATTAATAATTACCTTAATTAGGAACTCTTTAAAAATAATAAAGGCACAAATCAAATATTATTTTATTTCAGAATTATTAATAACTTCAACTTATTTAATGAAGTTATTAATCCAAGAATTACAGGGTAATTAGGAAACCCTAATTCCATTGAAACAAAGTGATAACCTCATCATTTCATGTGTAATCCTAAAACCCTAATACCATTTAGACCCTAGATCAATTACTTCTTATGAAACCTAAATTGTTCCCAAATTTAAACCTAAGTAACATGTGATCATGTTACTTCACCAATAAACATAGATTCATATTTAGCAACTAAATACTAGTTCAAATCCACATAAAATATGGGAACCCTATCACTACTAATCAGCATCCCATGTGTTCATTTAAATCAAACCTAACTCTTATTACCAAGGATCTTATCTTTACTCTTCCATGCTTAGCATCACACCATTGTGATGAACCCTAATAGCAACCATGCCCATTATCCTACATTACCTAACCATACTCCACTAAACCCTATCAGTATGAGATAATTATTAATCATCCTATTTAGGAAACCACCATTCATCACTTAATAGAACCAACAGTAAAACCTAGACCACTTCAACCCTAATTGATATACTTCTTATTATTTAAGAAGTATGTTCTTCAAAAGTTATTCTTTTGAAGAAAATAAGGAATCATCATCAACCCTGCTTATAAGGACCTATAAACCCTAGCCAGCTATCACTAGCAAGATAAACCAACCTTGACAACAACCATGTATAATGAATTGCTTAGGATGCCTAAGCTTATCTCAACCTTACAAGCCCTAGTTGTTGATGAATCCAACTATGTTGTGATCCATCTTATACTTACTCCAGAAACCACTTGGAACCAGAATAAATTATTGCAACCCACAAACCTAATTACCATACTTGTTCTTTATCAAATTACATGTTCTTCAAAAGTTATTCTTTTAAAGTATAGGATAATCAATCATTAACCATGCTATATAATACTAAAACTAACCACTGTTCCTTACTTGTTAACATTATGCCAATAATCATTCTCTTTGTGATCAATTGATTACTATGCCTTAGTATCTACCTGTTTATAATACCAAGTAATCACACCTGAACAAGAACCTTGTCTGTGAATCACTCTAAAAGTACAACACACCCTAAACCAATCATTACCACTCACTAATCCTAAATCATCGGGGTTAGGACACGCTTAGAACGATTGCATCTCATACTTATGCATTATTGCATCCTTGCCAATCTTTTAAACATCGTCCTTACCGGACGATGATGCTATTTCAGAATTTGGAGTTATTGCGTATCGAAGACCTTGTCCGCATAATCTTGCAGTCAAGAAAGGCAAGTTCATCACTTGCTCATGTCATTTGAGTATTTCTATCAAATTACTTGCAAAGTATTATGGTTATCACTATTGCATAAAAATCAAAACCACTACTTTCATAACTATGAATATGACTATGTGGTGGGCAATGGAACCATGGATTGTGTTGATATGGTGGAGGTTCCATTGCAAGGGTTTATATCCATCTAGGATTAAACAACAAATGTCGCCGAGTGATTCTTGTGCCGTAATACCCGTGTTAACCATAAGATCCGGAGTGGGACGGAGTAGTCAAAAGTGTTTCCACCTCTCGTTCATCAACGGATGCGCTTTACCGTAGACACTTGTATCTGTCGGCGGCAAGCGGTAGGCTGGGGAAGCCTTAAGTCCCCACGGCACGGTCCGTAGACACTTGTCGTTCGAAGAACAAGCGGTAGGCCGGGGAAGCCTTAAGTCCCCACGGTATTGCGGTCTATGATGGGTTGCGGCCACCAGCGTAGGAGTGTATGGTAGAGCCCAGACATCGTTGTCGTGGTCGGGGTCCACCTTGAAATCTACAGGAATAATGGGACCGACGTGGACCCAGGGTCGGCGCATGCAACAACGGGGTGGGTGTTCGAGGTAGCGGAGGAACATGATTGGCTAGACCTTATACCGGGCCTCACACCAAAGGAAGTGTGGACGAGAACATGACTCGGTTGGCACCAAGGTTAAGATCTCTTATGGGTAAAGCAACACACCTCTGCAGAGTGTAAAGAACCGTGACCTGTCACTCCCTGTTCCGGGATATGGAACTGCGAACGCTGCCGGAAAGGAGCTCCATGAAGTTCTAGTAAACCGGTGAAGGCTGACGGACATAGTTCTTCTGAATAAAAGTAACCTTTTGAAGAAATGGTTATGAAAACTTGCATTGGTATTAGACTTTCTGGTCTAATGCTGTAGCTAGTGCATTAAACACCTCTTTCCTATAATGAACTTGTTGAGTACGCTCGTACTCATTCCACTCTTAAATCCCCTGCTTAGATATGAAGGCATCGAAGGAGGATCCACAGTGCAACTCGAAGGCCGAGGAGTCAACAACTACTTCAAGAGACAAGACCCTATCAGAGGAGTCAGATACCACATCCAACAAGGAGAGAACCTAGTTTAGCCATAGAAGGGAACTAGCTTCCTAAACCTAACTCCTAGTTAGCTAGAATCTATTCTTAGCCTCTATAGCTAGGTAAATACTCTACAAATAGAGTTCGTGATAGGATTAGACTACGAGTCGTTCTTTTGGAGTTTATTTGCAGATTTACCTCATTGTAAAGTAGGAGGCTATGCTGATCTTATGTAACAGAGTCGATGTTGTAATTCTATAGACATGCCTTGGACCCGCATATGTTTCTGTTGTACCACTCTGAGCGATATAATACTAGTGGAACGGTGTTTCATTGGTGTTGTATCAGACTTGCATACTACACCATGCAGTGGTATGCCGGGTCACCACAGCTTGGGATGCCCAAGGCATCCCTTCTTCATCGACAACTTATCAGGTCACCTCTAGTGAAACTATATTTTTATTCTGTCACATCTTATGTGCTTTACTTGGAGCATCTGTTTGTTTTTATTTTTGTTTTTGTTTGAATAAAATCGGATCCTAGCATTCTTTGTTTGGGAGAGAGACACGCTCCGCTGTTTCGTATGAACACATATGTTCTTAGCTTTATTCTTAATGTTCATTGCGAAGGTTGAACTACTTCGTTCATTGTTATATGGTTGGAAACGGAAAATGCCGCATGTGGTAAATGGTATAATGTCTTGAATAATTTGATACTTGGCAATTGTTGTGCTCATATAGATCATGTTTAAGCTCTTGCATCATGTGCTTTGCACCCATTAATGAAGAACTACATAGAGCTTGTTAAAATTTGGTTTGCATGATTGGTCTCTAGAGTCTAGATATTTTCTAGTTAAGGTGTTTGAACAACAAGGAGACGATGTAAAGTCTTATAATGCTTACAATATGTTCATATGTGAGTCTTGCTGCACCGTTTTGTACTTGAGTTTGCTTCAAACAACCTTGCTAGCCTAGCCTTGTATTGAGAGGAATTCTTCTCGTGCATCCAAATCCTTGAGCCAAAAACCATGCCATTTGTGTCCACCATACCTACCTACTACATGGTATTTCTCTGCCATTCCAAAGTAAATTACTTGAGTGCTACCTTTAAAATTCTATCCTTTGTCTTTGCGATATATAGCTCATGGGAAAATAGCCTTAAAAACTATTGTGGTGAAGAATATGTACTTATGTGTCTTATTTCTTACTAAGTTGCTTGTTGAGCGGTAACCATGTTTCTGGGGACGCCATCAACTTTTACCTTTGTTGAATATCATGTGAGTTGATATGCATGTTCGTCTTGTCACGAAGTAAGGGCGATTTTCATGATCATATGGTTTGAGTATGCATATTGTTAGAGAAGAACATTGGGCCGCTAACTAAAGTCATGATCCATGGTGGAAGTTTCAGGTTGGACAATTAATCCTCAATCTCTTATGAGAATTTTAACTATTGTTGAATGCTTATGCATTAAAGAGGAGTACATTATCTGTTGTCTATGTTGTCCCGGTATGGATGTCTAAGTTGAGAATAATCAAAAGCGAGAAATCCAATGCGAGCTTTCTCCTTAGACCTTTGTACAAGCGGCATATAGGTACCCCTTTGTGACACTTGGTTGAAACATATGCTATGCAATGATAATCCATGTTAATCCAAGCTAATTAGGACAAGGTGCGAGAACTATTGGTATACTATGCATGAGGCTTGCAACTTATAGGATGTCTTATACATAATACATATGATTTATTACTACCGTTGACAAAATTGTTTCTTATTTTCAAAATGAAAAGCTCTAGCACAAATATAGTAATCCATGCTTCCCTCTGCGAAGGGCCAATCTTATAGCACTTATAGGATGTCGTTATTATGCATTTTCCGGCACTAACCTATTGACGAGATGCCGAAGAGCCAGTTGCTGTTTTCTGCTGTTTTTGGTTTCAGAAATCCTACAAAGGAAATATTCTCGGAATTGGACGAAATCAACGCCCAGGGTCTTATTTTTCCACGAAGCTTCCAGAAGACCGAAGGAGTTACGAAGTGGGGCGACGAGGCGACGCGACGCCAGGGCCGCGCGGCCAAGGGTGGGGCCGCGCCGCCCTGTTGTGTGGGTCCCTCGTGACGCCCCCGACTCTGCCCTTCCGCCTACTTAAAGCCTTCGTCGCGAATACCCCAGTACCGAGAGCCATGACACGGAAAACCTTCCAGAGACGCCGCCGCCGCCAATCCCATCTCGGGGGATTCAGGAGATCGCCTCCGGCACCCTGCCGGAGAGGGGAATCATCTCCCGGAGGTCTCTTCATCGCCATGATCGCCTCCGGATCGATGTGTGAGTAGTTCACCCCTGGACTATGGGTCCATAGCATAAGCTAGATGGTTGTCTTCTCCTCATTGTGCTATCATGTTAGATCTTGTGAGCTGCCTATCATGATCAAGATCATCTATTTGTAATCCTACATGTTGTGTTTGTTGGGATCCGATGAATATTGAATACTATGTCAAGTTGATTATCAATCTATCATATATGTTGTTTATGTTCTTGCATTCTCTCCGTTGCTAGTAGAGGCTCTGGCCAAGTTGATACTTGTAACTCCAAGAGGGAGTATTTATGCTCGATAGTGGGTTCATGCCTCCATTGAATCTGGGGGAGTGACAGCAACCTCTAAGATTGTGGATGTGTTGTTGCCACTAGGGATAAAACATCGATGCTTTGTCTAAGGATATTTGTGTTGATTACATTACGCACCATACTTAATGCAATTGTCTGTTGTTTGCAACTTAATACTGAAGGGGTTCGGATGATAACCTGAAGGTGGACTTTTTAGGCATAGATGCATGCTTGGATAGCGGTCTATGTACTTTGTCGTAATGCCCTAATTAAATCTCATAGTACTCATCATGATATATGTATGTGCATTGTTATGCCTTCTTTATTTGTCAATTGCCCAACTGTAATTTGTTCACCCAACATGCTATTTCTTATCGGAGAGACACCACTAGTGAACTGTGGACCCCGGTCCAATTCTTTACATCTGAAATACAATCTACTTCAATTGTTTGTTACTGTTCTTCGCAAACAAACATCATCTTCCACACTATACATCTAATCCTTTGTTTACAGCAAGCCGGTGAGATTGACAACCTCACTGTTACGTTGGGGCAAAGTACTTTGATTGTGTTGTGCAGGTTCCACGTTGGCGCCGGAATCCTTGGTGTTGCGCCGCACTACACTCCGCCACCAACAATCTTCACGTGTTCCTTGACTCCTACTGGTTCGATAACCTTGGTGTATTACTGAGGGAAAACTTACAGCTGTGCGCATCACACCTTCCTCTTGGGGTTCCCAACGGACGTGTCGATTACGCGCCATCAGCGGCTACGGAACTTTTCGTGGATGGAGGGTGATATGTAGCGGAGTTTTTAGGTCAGAGAGGTCGGTGCGGGAACAGAGACTTCTGTCCCCCGAAACTTGGTTTCGGCGATGACGATGGCTACGAATCTTTTCGTGAATGGAGGGTGATATGTAGCGGAGTTTTTAGGTCAGAGAGGTCTTATAGGCGAAGAGGCGACGCCAGGGGGCGCACGAGGCCACCATACCACCCCCAGGCGTGGGCCAGGGCTGGCCGCGCCTGGGCCTGGTATGGGCAGCCTGTAGCCCCCCTCCGGCTCTCCTTCTGGCTCCCGGGGTCTTCTGGTATATTAGAATTTCTGTGATTTTTCCAGAATTTTCCGAGCACTTTCATTTTTGGATATTTTCAGCAATAAACAGACATAATAAACATGAACTGGCACTGTGGCACTTGTTAATAGGTTAGTCCAATAAATATCATAAAAGGATACAAAGTGCACATAAAACACAGAGGAATTGGTGTAGAATAAGCATGGAGCATCAAAAATTATAGATACGTTTACAACGTATCAGTGGCCTTATAGCCTAACACAAGTGATTGAGCTCTACTTTGTGGAGGAGGCTCAGTGAGAAGAAAGTTAGCCTTTGGTGGCATTTGGGGTCTTTCATTGTACTCCATACCTCTGCAGTGGTGAGTAGCTTCCCCCATGGAAAGAATCGCCAGCTTCAAATTTCATATACTATTCCCCTTGGTTGAGTCATAGGTATGCCAAACTAGTAACATGGGTACTCTAGTTTAACAATAGGGAATGATCACCACCTAAGACATACACATTTTGTCCGCAAAGGAGAGATGAAAAAAGCCCCCTTTAAAATAAGCCGTGCTATGGAGATTTCGGGCCATTCATATTTGACCGTGAAATCCGGATGACCCAGAAATTGGGATAACGCAGGACATTATGTATGCCTTCTCCTTGATTCCCCACTAGTTGAGTAGGGTCTGAGTTAATCTCAAACCCAACTTCAAGCCATCCCTGATTGCCTCGGCCAAGACATAATCGCTGAGTTTTGAACGAAGCTGTAAAAGCACCTTCTTCTTCTCTGAAGGGGTAATGTTGAATGAAATGAGAAAAGAAGATTCCTTTCTCCCTCTCTCTCCCCCCTCCATTATTGAGCAGTGATACCTTCGATCCCCATTAACATATTGCAATAAAAGCTTTTTCCCTGGAAATCCTAGGTTATCGAATCCACGGGAAGACTGTTTTTGGTGTAAGATCACTCAAGCGAGACTTCCAGTATTCATTTAATTCTGACTAGACCAACGTTTCCTTGTCTAGGGTGTGTATCGATAATTGAATATAGGTATGGGCTTGAGGTTTACTCCTGCAGTTGCGCGTTAGTAGACGGGATTTAACAGATAAAATGAAGCACACATATACATCATGTGCTTCTTCTCGTTGGTTACCTCTTATGTATCGGCCGTCTAAAATTATTTGCTCTCATGTGCAGATTTGTGTTGGTGGTGGGTTGTTCACCTCTTAAATCGCTAGAGGTTAGCATTGTTGTACCTCTAGCTCTATGAAGAACACATGGTTATTTTGAGTTTTGCATGTCTATGTATAAAAAAAATCACAGATATCCAGGACACTCTAGTGGCACAAGTATTTTCTTTAAAAAATGTATGCAACACGGGAGGATTTAAACTAGTATACAATACAAAATTTCCCAAGTTCTGTTAATGACTTACTACGTTAGGCAAAGCCTTTTCTGCTCAAAGCAAACAATGTATGGCTTCCACTCCAATCACGACGAGGATATATTGCCCAAGATGTGAATTACAAGAAGGAAAAAAGATTGAGTTCATAGATTTGAGCGAAAAAAAGAGAGGAGAGAAATACGGGCCAGGTATATATATAGACCATCAGTGTCCACCTGTCTCTTTCCCTCTTAAATGCACGTTTTGAAGTCCTGCGGCACTTAAATGTGACGGTTAAAACCGTTTAGGTAGACCCAGCAGCAGTGTGGCAGCTAGCACTCGGCACCGTCCAGGGCTAGCTACAGGTCCAGAACGTCAGAGCCGCATGTCTGTTGGCAGCTAGGCTCGTCGATCGTCGTAGATTTTGTGTGCCGCCTAGCCCTAACCAATGCCTGTGTGCCTCCCCTGACATTGGGCCAAGTGCGTACAAGGGCGAATAGGCATGTGTCTACTGACTAGACTAGTGCGACGAGCCGGAGAAGCAAGTGCGCGGCCGCGCATGCAGCAACAGTACTTGAATAGCCGACCGCGCGCCGACTGACTACCGTCGCCGTCGGGGAGCCCCACCCGATCGAGATCGAGCGTCTCCGCTCTAGTCGTCCTGCAGGGCATGGGCGCCTGCTCTCGGCGAGCCTCGCACCAAGGCTTTACGTTGCGCCACCGCTGGGCATGGGTGGCGCGATCGTCGTCTCGGCGTCGGCGCGCGCGCGAGCTTTAGTCGGGTAGGCACGTTTCGACAGCTCTCTCACGTTCACCGCACTCGGCGCGCCGACCACCGGCGTGGCGAGCTGACCGCCGCGCCTACCCAGCTAGTCTAGCAGATCTGCGTGCCCTCTAGCTGCTCACCAACAGACACCGGCGTGAGCGTGCCGACCGCCCTACGTACACCTTCGCCGTTGTTGGAACCTTCCCACCTAGCTAGCCTAACCGTATTCAAGCGCACTCGCACTAGCTTGCACGTGGTTCCCTGCGTGCATTGCACGACTGTACTTGTCCAAGTCCCGGGCGGCGGTGCGTCGTGCGTGCACGCCTTGCAATTGCATTCGCGCATCCGTGAACCATTTGCTAAATTAATTGTTGTCAAATTCTTGTTATTAAGAGCATCTTTAGCCGTTGGCGCTCCCCACGATCAAATCCGATGAAAGTTTCGATCGGGAAGCGCCAAAGTTCCAGCCGTCTTCTCGTAGACACCCGGTGTTTGCATTTTTAAGAAAAAAAACGTTCCTAAACACGACCAAAATCAAATATCCAGCATAGTTCGGCGAATTTGACCAGTTTTGCCAACATTTGGCTTATTTTTATAAATAAACGTTACAGTTCAACAAAACAATCAAATGAAAACTAGTTGGTGTTGCCTCGAAGCGTCCATATGTGCTCCACCAGATCATCCTGCAGCTGTTGATGCATTATGGAGTCTCGAATCTCCTGACGCATAGCGATGAACGCATCCCATGATGCCGGCACCTCGTGGTTAGGCTGTGCAAGAGGACCCTCTCTGTTATATGGTGCAGCTTGTTCGCTCAGAGGAACCAGATACTTCCGTTCATTCTCGATAATCATGTTGTGTAAGAACACACAACAGTTCATCACCTCCCACATCTGATCTTTGGACCAAGTCAAAGCGGGGAACCGGACTACAGCAAATCTCTGCTGGAAGACACCAAATGCACACTCGACGTCATTTCAGGAACCTTATTGTTCCTTGACAAACTCCACCTCCTTTGGGAGGACGGCGCCTGAGATAGTCTTCACAAATGTTGCCCACTTTGGATAGATACCGTCTGTAAGATAGTATCCCTTGTTGTATTGTCGGCCATTGATCACAAAGTTAACCGGGAGAGCATGACCCTCAACAAAGCTTGGAGAAGATCGGCGAGCACTGCAAGACGTTGATGTCGTTGTTGGATCCCGGCATACCAAAGAAGGACTGCCAAATCCAGAGATCATGAGTACCCACTGCCTCAAGTATCACAGTGCAGCCTATTTTGTGACCCTTGTACATTCCCTGCCAGGCAAACAGACAGTCCAATGTATGCAGTCAATGCTTAAAAGCATCCCTGAAAATCCTCGAGCCTCATTGACATCGAGGATCTTAGCAGTATCTTCGACAGTGGGTGATCTCAAGTAGATTTCCCCGAACACTGCTATCACCGCCCTGCAGAACCGGTAGAAACAATCAAGGGCGGTGGACTCCGCCATCCGAAGATAGTCATCGGCAAATCACCAGGAGCTCCATATGCCTGCATCCGCATAGCCACCGTGCACTTTTGGAGGCGGAAAACCCTGCCATGTCGGTGCAATCCAACTTGCATCTGAAATAGGAGTCGTCCTCTCAAAGGGCATACACAATTTTCAGGAAGAGCTTCCGGCTCATCCTGAAACGACGCCTAAAAACAGCCTCACTGTGCAATGGATCGTCGGCGAAGTAGTCGGCGTAGAGCATGCAGTAGCCCTCCATTCACTGCATCGGCTTGCACTTCCGGCGACCTGGTGCCGACTGATGGCGTGTAACTCACACGTTCGTTGGGAACCCCAAGAGGAAGGTATGATGCGCACAGCAGCAAGTTTTCCCTCAGAAAGAAACCAAGGTTTATCGAACCAGGAGGAGCCAAGAAGCACGTTGAAGGTTGATGGCGGCGGGATGTAGTGCGGCGCAACACCGGAGATTCCGGCGCCAACGTGGAACCTGCACAACACAACCAAAGTACTTTGCCCCAACGAAACGAGTGAGGTTGTCAATCTCACCGAGCTTGTCTGTAACAAAGGATTAGATGTATAGTGTGGATGATGATTGTTTGCAAAGAACAGTAAAGAACAAGTATTGCAGCAGATTTGTATTTCAGATGTAAAGAATGGACCGGGGTCCACAGTTCACTACAGGTGTCTCTCCCATAAGATAGCATGTTGGGTGAACAAATTACAGTCGGGCAATTGACAAATAGAGAGGGCATAACAATGCACATACATGACATGATGAATATTGTGAGATTTAATTGGGCATTACGACAAAGTACATAGACCGCTATCCAAGCATGCATCTATGCCTAAAAAGTCCACCTTCAGGTTATCATCCGAACCCTTCCAGTATTAAGTTGCAAAACAACAGACAATTGCATTAAGTATGGTGCGTAATGTAATCAATAACTACATCCTCGGACATAGCATCAATGTTTTATCCCTAGTGGTAACAGTACATCCATAACCTTAGAGGTTTCTGTCACTCCCAGCATTCACGGAGACATGAACCCACTATCGAGCATAAATACTCCCTCTTGGAGTTAAGAGTAAAAACTTGGCCGAGCCTCTACTAATAACGGAGAGCATGCAAGATCATAAACAACACATAGGTAATAGATTGATAATCAACATAACATAGTATTCTCTATCCACCGGATCCCGACAAACACAACATATAGAATTACAGATAGATGATCTTGATCATGTTAGGCAGCTCACAAGATCCGACAATGAAGCACATGAGGAGAAGACGACCATCTAGCTACTCGCTATGGACCCATAGTCCAGGGGTGAACTACTCACTCATCACTCCGGAGGCGACCATGGCGGTGAAGAGTCCTCCGGGAGATGATTCCCCTCTCCGGCAGGGTGCCGGAGGTGATCTCCGGAATCCCCCGAGATGGGATTGGCGGCGGCGGCGTCTCAGTAAGGTTTTCCGTATCGTGGCTCTCGGTACTGGGAGTTTCGCGACGAAGGCTTTAAGTAGGCGGAAGGGCAAGTCAAGAGGCGACGCGAGGGGCCCACACCACAGGCCGGCGCGGCCAGGGCCTGGGCCGCGCCGCCCTGGTGTGTCGCCACCTCGTGGCCCCACTTCGACTCTCCCTCGGTATTCTGGAAGCTTCGTGGAAAAATAGGCCCCTGGGCGTTGATTTCGTCCAATTCCGAGAATATTTCTTTACTAGGATTTCTGAAACCAAAAACAGCAGAAAACAACGAATCGGCTCTTCGGCATCTTGTTAATAGGTTAGTGCCGGAAAATGCATAAATACGACATATAATGTGTATAAAACATGTAGATATCATCAATAATGTGGCATGGAACATAAGAAATTATCGATACGTCGGAGACGTATCAGCATCCCTAAGCTTAGTTCTGCTCGTCCCGAGCAGGTAAACGATAACAAAGATAATTTCTGGAGTGACATGCCATCATTTCCTTGATCATACTATTGTAAACATATGTAATGAATGCAGCGATCAAAACAATGGTAATGACATGAGTAAACAAATGAATCATAAAGCAAAGACTTTTCATGAATAGCACTTAAAGACAAGCATCAATAAGTCTTGCATAAGAGTTAACTCATAAAGCAATAAATCAAAGTAAAGGTATTGAAGCAACACAAAAGAAGATTAAGTTTCAGCGGTTGCTTTCAACTTGTAACATGTGTATCTCATGGATAATAGTCAACATAGAGTAATATAACAAGTGCAATATGCAAGTATGTAGGAATCAATGCACAGTTCACACAAGTGTTTGCTTCTTGAGGTGGAGAGAAATAGGTGAACTGACTCAACATTAAAAGTAAAAGAATGGTCCTTCAAAGAGGAAAGCATCGATTGCTATATTTGTGCTAGAGCTTTTATTTTGAAAACAAGAAACAATTTTGTCAACGGTAGTAATAAAGCACATGTATTATGTAAATTATATCTTACAAGTTGCGAGGCCTCATGCATAGTATACTAATAGTGCCCGCACCTTGTCCTAATTAGCTTGGACTACCGGATCATCGCAATACACATGTTTTAACCAAGTGTCACAAAGGGTAAGTATCACAAAGGGGTACCTCTATGCCGCCTCGTACAAAGGTCTAAGGAGAAAGCTCGCATTTGGATTTCGCTTTTGATTATTCTCAACTTAGACATCCATACCGGGACAACATAGACAACAGATAATGGACTCCTCTTTTAATGCTTTAAGCATGTCAGCAACAATTAGTTCGTTCTCATATAGAGATTTGAGGATGTTTGTCCAAAACTGAAACTCCCACCATGGATTCATGGCTTTAGTTAGCGGCCCAATGTTCTTCTCTACTAAATATGCATGCTCAAACCATT
>NC_061514.1:343660476-343679731 GCF_022539505.1 Lolium rigidum
AATTCTAGTAGATGTACACTACAAGGAAAAGGCCTACCGCCGGCGAACCTAAAAGGCCCATTGCCGGCGCACCACGAGCCCGCCGGTGTGAACGGGCCGGTGATAACTGGCCACTGCCGGCGCACCAGGCAGTGCGCCGGCGATAGGACGGATACTGCCGGCGCGCCATCGACGCTTCGCCGGCAAAGGACAAGTTCCACCGGCGCACCAGCAGCTGCGCCGGCAGTAGTGTTTCCAGCACTGGCGCATGCCACGTGCGTCGGCAGTAGGTCATTTAGGTGCGCCGGCAATAAATTCGAAAATTCTTTTTTCAGCTTTTTTCCAGCATATTAGAATACATATTTGACAGCAGTATATATTTACAACACGAGTTCATATTTGTACAGGCAGCACATGCAATATGAGAAGCACATAGAGAGTCAAGTATCATTTCGGTATCAATACACAAATACACAAGTCTCGTTCCGGAATGTTGATTCATACAACACATGTGCATATGCAACACCGAACGACGAAGTTTCACAAAGTTAGAAGTCTCGGTACATAGTCGTCACAAGTATCGTCATACACCTCACAATGTAGGTCCTAACCTAAACTACAATCACATAGAACATGACCAACATGGTCATGATGACCATCATCACGAAGGCCATGGTCTTCATCCGGTTCCTCCTCATGTCCCTCATCTCTCCCGCTACATAACGGGCGTATCTTCCTTCCGCCTCCACCCTAGTGGGGTATCCCTTGTAGCTGTTGTCGCCGAAACGGTGCACCTGTCTCCGACAGTCCTCCCGATCGTCGTAGACTCCAGGAACCCTCCCCTTGTACACGACATATGTCGTCGGCATCTCCATTCACAAGACAAGTAAAACGTTAGTACCAATGCAATGAACAAGTGTCAACTCAAATAAGAGACAAGTAGTACGAACTAAATAGCATGTGCCTCATACTTTGTTGGTCGAAATAAATAATAACATACAGGGATGGGGTCGGCGAGGCTAGGTAGGATGCACAATAGATTGATATTTGTGGCCATCACACCAAGCCTCACCGGCCCCACCCCGGAGTGTACAAGTGACCGAACATTTTAATCATCGGCCAATGCAATTAAGAAGTGCGAACTCAAATAAAAGACAAGTAGTACGAATTAAATAGCGTGCCTCATACTTTGTCGGTCGAAACAAATATTAACATCCAGGGATGGAGTCAGGTGAGGCTAGGTAGGATGCACAAGAGATTGATACTTGTGGCCGTCGCACCAAGGCTCACCGGCTCCACCCCGAGTGTACGAGTGACCGAACATTCTAATCATCGGCGAACTCCAAATACGAGGCAAGTAGTGGTCGAGTAAATGCAAATAATTATTAAGCTATCTACGCCATAATCTTGAAATATATAGCAAAGTAAATGAAACTATAGACACATGTTCACATGCACATTCATACAACTAAATAAAAGCAACAAGTCGATTCTATTGGAATATATAGCAATTATTACAATACGGAAGTTCAAGGACATATCGTTCAAGCTTTAGCAAGTGTTCCCGTCGTAGGATCAGGTTGTACGCCTAGGGGGGAATGGACGGCAGCCCTCAAGCGAGTTGAACGGCCTCTCATCACGCGACATCTCCAAGCGGAGTTCTATCTCGTCATTAGGTGGTAGACCGTAGCCGTAGAAGAACTCGCCAGACCTACCATTGACATCCTGCATGATTACCGTGCAAATGAACTGCTGGATGCGACCCCAGTTCTTTCTAATCTCTCTATCAGGGACATCCGCCATGTTTGCAAACCTGTTTCTGAGATTCTCTGGCAGCAACATGTCATCTGCGTACTTTATGTACTCCTGCATCTGAAGGATGGCGTACCACGCGTCCATCCCATTGTCTTGCGTCGACTGCCTGAGGCAGGGGAAGTTGGTTGTGTGGGTTAAGACCAAGCCTCCTCGGGATTTCCTCTCTACTTTGAGGGGGCTGCCTTGTTGGCGAAGCCGGTGAGAGCATCATTGAGAAGGGCCCTGATGTGGGTGTAGTCTTTCTTGCGGTCCCTACCCGAGTCGAGATAGACTGCATGCGAGTGTTGCGGGTGCACGACGATGAGGGTGCAGAACTTGTCTCTGCGGAAAACACGGATTAACCTTTGGAAATGCAAATGGAGATATAGGATAGAATGATGATGGGGGACTAGCGAGTGATTACTTACTCGGGGAAGTAAGGGATGAGAATGGCGCCCTTTTTAATGTTCGCCAGCATGAAATCCTCGACCTGGCTGGGTGGCAATCGCGCGATCCCCAGCGTTGCAGATGATGCTCTCCCGCATATAGAAGGGGTCCATTATCGCGATGGTCGGCGTCCCCTCCTTAACAATCTGGGAAGACAAGCTAAGAGCAACTAGGCAAACCACACCAAAGTGGAGCGCTTGCATGTGATAGATGCTGAAGATGTCGTTGAACCGGATGAAGCACAAGTCCGCGGGGTACTTCTCGACGAAGTTCATGCCAGTTGGCACCTTCGCCACGAAGAGAGGGTAAGCAGGATCTTTTGATTTGAGAAGAAGGTTCTCCACATGCCTGACAGTCTCATGCAAGCTCCTCATATCTAGGGTGAGTTTCTTCAGGACATGCTCCGGCAGCATCGGTTCACCCAAGTGATGCAGAGGTCCGCCAATTGTTTGGCAACTTGTCAAGGAGTGGGACCTTGTCCTTGGATTTGGCCGCCGCCTTGTCTTGGGCGTCCTTCTTATTTGCCCTCTTCCTCTTCTTGGGTTGTAGTGCTGGACCATCCATCGCCGTAGTGGCCGTAGCACGGAGTGTGTTTGGGCTCGAGCATATTTTTGACGGCGGCGGTGGCGACCTCCTCAGGATTTTCCTCCTCGGCCGTTTCTTGAGAATCGAACAGCTTCTTGGAGCACACATATTTCGAGGCCGGCGCATCCTCATGGACAACTTGTGAAGACGTAGGAATATCCCATTGGAAGTTCTCACGTTCGTATTTCTCGGCCTCTGGCGCAGCTGGCTGTGGTGGTGGGGCGCTGACCTCTGGCGCAGCTGGCCGTTCTGGTGGGGCGATGACCACCGGCGCCGCCGGGCGCGTCGTGGAGGGACGCCGACATGTGGCGCCGCAAGGTGCTTGTCTTTGCTTGCCATCGACCCCGAGTAGGTGTTGATCCGAATTAGGGTCTTCGGCCATAGCAGTACCCAACCCTTCAGTGAGGCCAGATTCAACGGGCTATCGTCATCGGCACCATGCGGTTGATTAGGAGGAAACAAATCCTCATAGCCCGGTAACGCCCGATCCACTTCAACCCGGTAAACGTCATCCGCCATATCTCGTGTGTGCCACTTCTTATCCAGGGGCCGAAGGATGGACCCCCTCGCGACGTCTTTGAGTTCATCGTTTACTCTCATCAGGAAGGTGCATGGTGTTGAGAGCGCCTGCGAGAACATGTGTATGGCGTTAGAGAGAGGGCAAGGATGATGAAACTAATATATTAACTTGATGTACACATTAGTTAATTACCGTGAGGGCGTTGAGCTCGGCTAATGTCGACGGGCCGGTACATGCGGCGGCGGGCGTGCAAGTGACGGAGGGGCTGCTACCCGGCATGGACGGTGAATCCCTAGCACCAGCGACATTGCCGGCGGCCGAAGGAGTCTCCATTATAACATTGTCATTGCCGGCGGACGGCGGCGCCATCGAGTTGCTGCCGTCGAAGCTAACCACTTGCATTTTCGGGGGGGGGGGGCTTGTTTGCCACCCTCATACCACGCGTGTAGAGCGTCGAAATCTGCTTGGACCGAAGCGGCGACTTCAGCTTTGACTTCGGTACGAGTGTAGCTTTGAGTTGCGGTACCGGCTGCGGTACCAAACCAGCTTGGACTTGGGCTAGGATTGACTCCCTCATTTGCTCCGCCTCCCGCTGCTTCCTCTCACTGCGCGCATTTTTATCGGCCGCAGACGACAAGCCGTAGTGACCATGCTTGTGGCCTGTACTGGCGCCAACCACACGGCCTCTATGCGGCCTTCTCGTAGGTGAATGCTCATTGACGATGTTTAGCGCCCGTACGAGAGGCTTGTCCCATGCTACCCTGCCCGTCGACGCCTGGGACGAGGAGCCTTCGTCACCTTGAGAAAGTCTTTGTCTTTCTTCTTCCTGCGGAAGAAACGCGAACCATTTAGAAATGTCGCTACTATTATATGAACGATACTTGATCTAATTAAACCGGTAAATTGCTTACCAGTTTTTTCTCCAACGACAGGACCTTCTTGTCGTTCGTGAGCAAAATTATGTCGGTTACGACCTTCGGGTCCGTGACAAGTTCCCCGGTTAGTTTCTTCTTATGGTACCGGGACCTGATGAATCTTCTTTCAAGCGGGTCCTTGTACTTGAGCCAGGGGTTCTCAATGCCGGCATTTACATACGCCTCGTCCTCCTTCGCCCAATAGGGCTCCTTTCCCTCGTACCCACGGCTCCCAAGGTTGTGGTTGCCGATGTTAAGCTCCCGCATTTCCTTCCCCCACAACTTGCGATTCTTGGTTGCTTGTAGCTCTTCATTGGCCACAAAAGCATTGATACGTCTCCGACGTATCGATAATTTCTTATGTTCCATGCCACATTATTGATGATATCTACATGTTTTATACACATTATATGTCGTATTTATGCATTTTCCGGCACTAAGCTATTGACGAGATGCCGAAGAGCCAGTTGTTGTTTTCTGCTGTTTTTGGTTTCAGAAATCCTAGTAAGGAAATATTCTCGGAATTGGACGAAATCAACGCACAGGGTCGTATTTTTGCACGAAGCTTCCAGAAGTCCGAGGGAGAGTCGAAGTGGGGCCACGAGGTGGCCAGACAACAGGGCGGCGCGGCCCAGGTCTTGGCCGCGCGGCCCTGTTGTGTGGGCCCCTCGCGTCGCCTCTTGACCTGCCCTTCCGCCTACATATAGTCTTCGTCGCGAAACCCCCAGTACCGAGAGCCACGATACGGAAAACCTTCCAGAGACGCCGCCGCCGCCAATCCCATCTCGGGGGATTCGGGAGATCGCCTCCGGCACCCTGCCGGAGAGGGGAATCATCTCCTGGAGGACTCTTCACCGCCATGGTCGCCTCGGGAGTGATGAGTGAGTAGTTCACCCCTGGACTATGGGTCCATAGCGTAGCTAGATGGTCGTCTTCTCCTTATGTGCTTCATTGTCGGATCTTGTGAGCTGCCTAACATGATCAAGATTATCTATCTGTAATTCTATATGTTGTGTTTGTCGGGATCCGATGGATAGAGAATACTATGTTATGTTGATTATCAATCTATTACCTATGTGTTGTTTATGATCTTGCATGCTCTCGGTTATTAGTAGAGGCTCTGGCCAAGGATTTACTCTTAACTCCAAGAGGGAGTATTTATGCTCGATAGTGGGTTCATGCCTCCATTAAATCCGGGACAAGTGACGTGAAAGTTCTAAGGTTGTGGATGTGCTGTTGCCACTAGGGATAAAACATTGATGATATGTCCGAGGATGTAGTTATTGATTACATTACGCACTATACTTAATGCAATTGTCTCGTTGTTTGCAACTTAATACCGGAAGGGGTTCGGATGATAACCTCGAAGGTGGACTTTTAGGCATAGATGCATGCTTGGATAGCGGTCTATGTACTTTGTCGTAATGCCCAATTAAATCTCACAATACTCATCATATCATGTATGTGCATGGTCATGCCCTCTCTATTTGTCAATTGCCCGACTGTAATTTGTTCACCCAACATGCTATTTACCTTATGGGAGAGACACCTCTAGTGAACTGTGGACCCCGGTCCATTCTTTTACATTGAATACAATCTACTGCAATACTTGTTGTACTGTTTTCTGCAAACAATCATCATCCACACTATACATCTAATCCTTTGTTACAGCAAGCCTGTGAGATTGACAACCTCACTGTTTCGTTGGGGCAAAGTACTTTGGTTGTGTTGTGCAGGTTCCACGTTGGCGCCGTAATCCCTGGTGTTGCGCCGCACTACATCCCGCTGCCATCAACCTTCAACGTGCTTCTTGGCTCCTCCTGGTTCGATAAACCTTGGTTTCTTTCTGAGCGAAAACTTGCTGCTGTACGCATCACACCTTCCTCTTGGGGTTCCCAACGGACGCGTGCTGTACGCGTATCAAGCATTTTTTCTGGCGCCGTTGCCGGGGAGATCAAGACACGCTGCAAGGGGAGTCTCCACTTCCAATCTCTTTACTTTGTTTTTGTCTTGCTTTATTTTATTTACTTTCTTGTTTGCTGCATTATATCAAAGGGATTTCTATTTTCGTGCCCTCCGGTCCTTAGTTGTACTCAGTTTTCCCCAGCTCCTTAGTTTTTCCTCAGTTTTCCCCAAGCCCTTGTTTGAAACCCGCAGAAGCAGCTCAGACGGCAGGATTCCCATTTAGTTGACCGTTCTGTCACGTGTGGGGCCGCGTCTTGTGGGGCCGAGTCGTGTGGGCCCACGTCGCGTGGGGCTGGTAGAAAGGGACCGCGTGGGACAGGACGAGAAGCGTTTGGTTGCACGTGAGCAGGAGCTGGGTTCTCGTCTCTCTCGGCCCCAAATTGGCATCCCTATTAAGTGCACCTTTTTCCCCTCTTTCTCTCTCGTCCTTTTCACCAAATTAGTATAAAATCTAGAGAAGCTTGCATTTCGACTTTCTTCAATTATTTGTGCCTTTTGGCCCTCGTTGTTTGCCCAATATGGCAGCAAATCTAGTACTCCCTCCGGTTCATATGTATGTAGTTAAATCTAGAAGCAAATCTCCGGGATAATGTACGATAAATTCACAAGTCATAGTAAATCAAGAAAACTAAGTAGGGCCAACAAAATATAGTAGACTAGGGATAGATAATCCCTAGATAATATGGATAGATAATAGGCGGCATACACAGCAGCCAACATAGTAACAAGGTTCTTCACAGACACCATCATACTAACATAACAACAAGGGATCCCTAGCTAACAACAAAGGGATCCCAACAACAAACTAGGAGGCAGCAGCAAGCAGCAAGACACGTCCAGGACTCCGCCTACCCCATCCGGCTCTCCCTCCACTTGTTGCTCTTGCTCCCCTTGGGAGCCTTGGGCTTGAGCGGAGGCATGCGCCCGGCGGAGATCTCCACCCGCCGCAAGCCGCGGAGGTGCATGCCGAGCGCCCTGTGCTTGGCGCGGAAGGAGTGGACGTTCACCGTCGTGCCGACCTTGGGGAAGGTGTTGCCGATGTTCTCAGCATGCGTGACGAGGCAGCTTGAAGTCCGTGGCGCCGAGTCTCCTGGTGCGAAGGGGCACCTGTACACCTCCTTGGCAAAGTAGGAGATGTATCGGCCGACCTCGCAGCCCTCCGCAGACACTGGCGAGTCTTGACGTCCTCCTCGCTCTTCGTCGCTGCCGACGTCACCGCCGTACATCTGATCCATATCAAACGGAAACTAGTGAATGAGTTGCAACGATGACTAACGTACATGATAACAAAGTTAAGAAAAACAGAGTCAGCCTCGGCTAGAGTGGACATGATTATATATCTACAGTGGAAGGGGTAAGCGAACTAAAGCTCATGCACAACAGATTTGTACACAGCAATGGTTCGCTGAACCCTCCCCGTAAAAATTTGTGCCAAACCATTCATCATAGGAAAAGAAACCGATTCTAGATCTGAACTAGATCTGAACTTGAACACATTCGAGATTATTTGCAAAATTAAACGGTTGATATCTTTTGATTAGTGCATAAAATAACTGATTGAGATCCCATGATTACTTGCATAAATTAACTGATTGAGATCCAATATTACTTGCATAAATTAACCGAACAACCGAACCCCAAATCAAGAAGTGATCAAAACAAATGGAATAAAATCGGCGCAAATATTAGCCCAATACTCATCCATCTACAGATCCATCTACACCAGCAAAAATAGGGTTCAAAAAGGAATGGGGAACAAAAAAGGAAGCAAACCGTAGTTACCTCGTTCCATGGGTCCTCCAGGGAGGTGTCGTAGGGGTTCGGGGGCGGGACGTACGGCACGGGGTCGTAGGGGTCCCATCCCGCCGGGATCTCGACCGCCACCGGCGGCAGCAGCCTCCGATGCACCGGCGGCGGCGGCGGCGGCGTCGTCCGTCGAGGGACGGGGCCGAAGATGGAGGCGTCGCGCTCGAGCCAACCTCGACGATGGGATTGGCATTCTCCTTGTCCATCTCTCCGGCGGAGGAAGAGGAAGAGGAAGAGGGAGAGGGAGAGGGTTTTTGCTTTGGAGAAGATGATGGGACGTGGGAGAGAGTTGGCGATGCGTGAGCGAGTGAGAGTGACAGAGACGAGCGCGAGGAGGCGTCTATAAAGGCGAGGGGTGGTTAATGCGACCCGCGCCCTACGCGTGCACATGTGTGCACGCCCGCACGTCTTGGACTTCGCAACGCGACACGCGTCCACGATTGCACGTCTCGACTTCTCCACCGCGACCCGCGTCTACGCGTCAACAATTGCACGTGTCCTCGAGTCTAACCCCGGAAATTTAGATATACTCAGGTATACCCTCGAGTCTTATACTAGCATTTTTTATGTGCTCAATTTTCCCCTCGAGTGCTAATACCGGCTAGTGCAATATACTCAGTTTTACCCTCAAGTGGCTGGTCAACAGAGAGTCAACAAATGGGATTAACTAGTTAAATGAGTCATTTAATGTGCAAAAAATCCTAAAAAGAGTGGCACTTACTCATGGAGTCTTTACCACAAATTGACACTTCTCAAATCATAGATAAATCATAGATAAATCAAGTTTTACCACAAATTGCCACTTCTCAAATCACCTAGTAGCTATGAAGGTGCATGGTTTTCCACAATAAGCCCTTCCCAAAACAGACTTTCCCCAAATCATACTTTGTCTAAATGAGGCCACAATTCTCACACCGATGTATATTGGTATTGCAAATAGTTTGAGGTAGGCCAAGATGGGTTTCATTGTACAAAACACGCATTTTCCATTTTTTAAATCTCATATTTGAATCCCTTAGTCTATTTACTACTCGAGTGCCCTTGGTTTCTTGATAGTACTCGGCTTTGCCCTCTCTCTTCACAAATTCTCGCAGACGTGCATCATCGCTCCGATTGGTCTAGCCCATGTCACGCGGATCGTGCCCACCGACCGTTGATCGTATGATATAGGGAACGGGCAGATAACCCCTCTCTCTCTCGTTGGCGGTTAATTAGCTTCCACCCTCTAAGTATGTCGAAGGGCGGTTTTCCGTATTATTTTTCACGCGCTAAAAATTATAAACTGTTTTAGGCGTTATTTTTCACGCAAAAAATGATAAACCATCACCGATTTGTTGTTACCATTACTTTTCACGCAAAAAAATGATAAACCATCACCGATTTGTTGTTGCCATTACTTTTCACGCAAAAAAATGATAAACCATCAACAATTTGTTGTAGCCATTACTTTTCACGCAAAAAAATGATAAACCATCACCGATTTGTTGTTGCCATTACTTTTCACGCAAAAAATGATAAACCATCAACAATTTGTTGTAGCCATTACTTTTACGCAAAAAATGATAAACCATCAACAATTTGTTGTTGCCATTACTTTTCACGCAAAAAATATGATAAACCATCACCGATTTGTTGTTGCCATTACTTTTCACGCAAAAAATGATAAACCATCAACAATTTGTTGTAGCCATTACTTTTCACGCAAAAAATGATAAACCATCAACAATTTGTTGTAGCCATTACTTTTCACGCAAAAAATGATAAACCATCAACAATTTGTTGTAGCCATTACTTTTCACGCAGAAAACACCTAATTTGTTACAAAAGCTGGTTTCAGTGAGACCTAACCAAGTTTGGCATACATGATGGCATACCTATAACAACAAGGAATATCTAAAAGGGAAAGTTTCAGAAAATTTAGGGTGAAAATGATGCCATACATGATGCTGTTTTTCGAGGTTTTGACCTGAAAATCAATTGGGTATTGTAAAGGGAAATAAAAAGTTCGAAAAATGTAAAAACGAAACAATCTATCTATCTATGTATAGAAGATCATCTGTATGAAATTTGAGGTTATTTAGAGAAGGTAGAAAAAATCACCTTGTTAGAAAAGCTGGTTTCAGCGAGACGAAACGGCATGCGCTTAAGCAAAGTGATTTTTTCGAACATCTCCAAATGACCCCAAATTTTCCATACATGATGCCATACGTGTAACAACAAGGAACCCTATCTAAAAAGTGTCAAAAAAGTTTGCCCAACCGTATAGCTCTATCAAAAAGAACCTCACCATGGCGCTAGTATAATTTTGGGATAGTTACAAACTTTCGTTACCTAACCTTCAACATGAAACTTGTTTCAAATTCATTTTGGCCTACAAGAAACAAATCCCAACTTGATTCGAGCACCACAGCCTCCAAACGATGCCGATGCCGATATCGGCATGGTCGAAACGGCTATGCTCGCCGCCATCGCTAGGTCAACGTCGGGATGCACCCTCAATCCCGTCCCCTCATTCGATCACCGACACACCGGAGATACCGCCGAGGCCAATGCCGAACGTACATGCTGATGCCAATGCCGATCATGCATGCACGCCGCTGTGGGCACGGCCACGCCGACCCGCTATGCTGGACGCCACAGACCGCCGCGAGGTCTTTCCCCTCGACACCACACTCTCCTAGCACCCACCTATACACGCCAGAAAGGAGAGACACTAGTTTTCTCTACATTGCTCGCGTTCGTGTCCGACACGGTCAGTCAAAGTTTTGAGGTGGTCGTCGATGTCGTCGACCATTTCTTCTCTTCTTTGCATGGTTAAACGCGTCTAGTTCATATCTATCTAATGCGTCCGGTCTCGCCTCATGCGGTTCTTTGTGGACGTCGATCTCATCTCGGCACCCCGCATGCCACCTCCTCCGTGCCATCGCTCGTAGAGCTCCGTTTAAAAATCTAATCCTACCCGTGTATTGCCCCTTGTATCGGCGTCATGGCCGTACTTGTCATTTGATATACCGAAGCCCCACTCGTTCGCGTTTTGGTCAGGGATACAGCGATGCTTACGGTCAAACAAAGATGGATGGTCCGACGTGTCTTTGCAGGCTCTACGTGGCCCCACTAGTCGGAAGATAACGGTCAACCGTCGGGCAACCGGCCGTTACATCACGTGTGATGGTTTCAGACAAACGCTTGGGTAAAACTGAGGAAAAACTAAGGAGCTGGGGAAAACTGAGCACAACTAAGGACCCGAGGGCACGAAAATAGAAATCCCTATATCAAAACACAAAAAAATTAGTTGCTAGCTTTACTTTATTTACTGTCTTGCACTTTATATCAAAAACACAAAAAAATTAGTTACTTGCATTTACTTTATCTAGTTTGCTTTATTTACTACTGCTAAAATGGCCACTCCTGAAAATACTAAGTTGTGTGACTTCACAACCACAAATAATAATGATTTCTTATGCACACCTATTGCTCCACCTGCTACTACAGCAGAATTCTTTGAAATTAAACCTGCTCTACTGAATCTTGTTATGCGAGAGCAATTTTCTGGTGTTAGTTCTGATGATGCTCGCTGCCCATCTCAATAATTTTGTTGAATTGTGTGAAATGCAAAAGTATAAAGATGTAGATGGTGACATTATAAAATTAAAATTGTTTCCTTTCTCCTTAAGAGGGAGAGCTAAAGATTGGTTGCTATCTCTGCCTAAGAATAGTATTGATTGATGGACTAAATGCAAGGATGCTTTTATTGGTAGATATTATCCCCCTGCTAAAATTATATCTTTGAGGAGTAGCATAATGAATTTTAAACAATTGGATAATGAGCATGTTGCACAAGCTTGGGAAAGAATGAAATCTTTGGTTAAAAATTGCCCAACCCATGGACTAACTACTTGGATGATCATCCAAACCTTTTATGCAGGACTGAACTTTTCTTCGCGGAACCTATTGGATTCAGCTGCTGGAGGTACTTTTATGTCCATCACTCTAGCAACAAAGCTTCTTGATAATATGATGATTAATTACTCTGAATGGCACACGGAAAGAGCTCCACAAGGTAAGAAGGTAAATTTTGTCGAAGAAACCTCTTCCTTGAGTGATAAGATTGATGCTATTATGTATATGCTTGTGAATGATAGGACTAATGTTGATCCTAATAATGTTCCGTTATCTTCATTGGTTGCTCAAGAAGAACATGTTGATGTAAACTACATTAAAAATAATAATTTCAACAACAATGCTTATCGGAACAATTCTAGTAATAACTATAGGCCATATCCTTATAATAATGGTAACGGTTATGGTAATTCTTATGGGAATTCTTACAACAATAATAGGAATACACCCCCTGGACTTGAAGCTATGCTTAAAGAATTTATTAGTACACAAACCGCTTTTAACAAATCATTGAGGAAAAGCTCAATAAAATTGATATTCTCGCTTCTAAGGTTGATAGTCTTGCCTCCGATGTTGATCTTTTGAAATCGAAAGTTATGCCTAATAAGGATATTGAAAATAGAATTGTTACTACAGCAAATGCCATCCAAGTTAGAATTAATGAGAATATAAGATTGATGGCCGAATTGCATGCTAGGTGGGAAAGAGAAGAAAATGAAAAACTTGCTAAAGAGAACAATGTAGCTAAAGTTTGGACTATTACCACCACTAGTAATGTTAATGCTCCACATGTTGCTGCACCTCTTACTATCAATGGTAAAAGAATTGGTGTTGGCAATGTTTCCACTTCTAATGCAAAGCCTGCAAAACTGCCGGAAACTGCTAAAACTGCTGAAACTGCCTGTGATAAAACTGCTGAAATTTTTCCAACATTGGGGATGATGATCCCATTGCTTTAGATTATAATGGTTTGGATTTTGATGATTGCCACATCTCTGAAGTTATAAAGTTCTTACAAAAACTTGCTAAGAGTCCTAATGCTAGTGCTATAAACTTGGCTTTCACAAAACATATTACAAATGCTCTCATAAAAGCTAGAGAGGAGAAACGAAAACTTGAAACTTCTATTCCTAGAAAGTTAGAAGATGGTTGGGAGCCCATCATTAAGATGAAGGTCAATGACTTTGATTGTAATGCTTCATGTGATCTTGGTGCAAGTATTTCCGTTATGCCTAAGAAAATTTATGATATGCTTGACTTGCCACCATTGAAAAACTGTTATTTGGATGTTAATCTTATTGATAATGCTATAAAGAAACCTTTGGGGAGAGTTGATAATGTTCGCATTACCGTTAACAATAACCTTGTCCCCGTTGATTTTGTTTTCTTGGATATTGAATGCAATGCATCTTGTCCCATTATATTGGGAAGACCTTTTCTTCGAACTGTTGGAGATATCATTGATATGAAGGAAGGTAATATTAAATATCAATTTCCTCTCAAGAAAGGTATGGAACACTTCCCTAGAAAGAGAATGAAGTTATCTTTTGATTCTATTATTAGAACAAGTTATGATGTTGATACTTCGTCTCTTGATAACACTTGATATACACTTTCTGCGCCTAGCTGAAAGACGTTAAAGAAAAGCGCTTATGGGATACAACCCATGTTTTTACTACAGTAATTTTATTTTATATTTGAGTCTTGGAAGTTGTTTACTACTGTAGCAACCTCTCCTTATCTTAGTTTTGTGCATTGTTGTGCCAAGTAAAGTCGTTGATAGTAAGGTTCATACTAGATTTGGATTACTGCGCGAGAAACAGATTTCTTTGATGTCACGAATTTCGACCTGCCTCTCGTAGGTAGCTCAGAAAATTATGCCAATTTACGTGCGTGATCCTCGGATATGTACGCAACTTTCATTCAATTTGGGCATTTTCATTTGAGCAAGTCTCGGTGCCTCAATAAAATCCTTCTTTACGGACGTTACTGTTTTGACAGATTCTGCCTTTTATTTCGCATTGCCTCTTTTGCTATGATGGATGAATTTCTTTGTTCCATTAATGTCCGAGTAGCTTTGTGCAATGTCCAGAAGTGTTAAGAATGATTATGTCACCTCTGAACATGTGAATTTTTATTATGCACTAACCCTCTAATGAGTTGTTTCGAGTTTGGTGTGGAGGAAGTTTTCAAGGATCAAGAGAGGAGGATGATACAATATGATCAAGGAGAGTGAAAGCTCTAAGCTTGGGGATGCCCCGGTGGTTCACCCCTGCATATTTTAAGAATACTCAAGCGTCTAAGCTTGGGGATGCCCAAGGCATATCGACAACATTATCAGGTTCCTCCCCTGAAACTATATTTTATATTCCATCACATCTTATGTGCTTTGCTTGGAGCGTCGGTTTGTTTTTGTTTTTGTTTTTTTTTGAATAAAATGGATCCTAGCATTCACTGTGTGGGAGAGAGACACGCTCCGCTGTTGCATATGGACAAATATGTCCTTAGGCTTTACTCATAGTATTCATGGCGAAGGTTGAATCTTCTTCGTTAAATTGTTATATGGTTGGAATCGGGAAATGCTACATGTAATAATTCTAAAATGTCTTGAATAATTTGATACTTGGCAATTGTTGTGCTCATGTTTAAGCTCTTGCATCATATACTTTGCACCCATTAATGAAGAAATACCTAGAGCTTGCTAAAATTTGGTTTGCATATTTGGTCTCTCTAAAGTCTAGATAATTTCTAGTATTGAGTTTGAACAACAAGGAAGACGGTGTAGAGTCTTATAGTGTTTACAATATGTCTTTTATGTGAGTTTTGCTGCACCGGTTCATCCTTGTGTTTGTTTCAAACAACTTTGCTAGCCTAAACCTTGTATCGAGAGGGAATACTTCTCATGCATCCAAAATCCTTGAGCCAACCACTATGCCATTTGTGTCCACCATACCTACCTACTACATGGTATTTATCCGCCATTCCAAAGTAAATTGCTTGAGTGCTACCTTTAAAATTTCTATCCTTTACCTTTGCAATATATAGCTCATGGGACAAATAGCTTAAAAACTATTGTGGTATTGAATATGTACTTATGCACTTTATCTCTTATTAAGTTGCTTGTTGTGCGATAACCATGTTCCTGGGGATGCCATCAACTACTCTTTGTTGAATATCATGTGAGTTGCTATCCATGTCCGTCTTGTCTGAAGTAAGGGAGATTTACCACTCATTTAATGGTTAGAGCATGCATATTGTTAGAGAAGAACATTGGGCCGCTAACTAAAGCCATGAATCATGGTGGAAGTTTCAGTTTTGGACATATATCCTCAATCTCATATGAGAACATTAATTGTTGCTACATGCTTATGCATTAAAGAGGAGTCCATTATCTGTTGTCTATGTTGTCCCGGTATGGATGTCTAAGTTGAGAATAATCAAAAGCGAGAAATCCAAATGCGAGCTTTCTCCTTAGACCTTTGTACAGGCGGCATAGAGGTACCCCTTTCTGAACACTTGGTTAAAACATGTGTATTGCGATAATCCCGGTAATCCAAGCTAATTAGGACAAGGTCCGGGCACTATTAGTATACTATGCATGAGGCTTGCAACTTGTAAGATATAATTTACATGATACATATGCTTTATTACTACCGTTGACAAAATTGTTTCTTGTTTTCAAAACCAAAGCTCTAGCACAAATATAGCAATCAATGCTTCCCTCTGCGAAGGGCCTTTCTTTTACTTTTATGTTGAGTCAGTTCACCTATCTCTCTCCACCTCAAGAAGCAAACACTTGTGTGAACTGTGCATTGATTCCTACATACTTGCATATTGCACTTGTTATATTACTTTACATTGATAATATCCATGAGATATACATGTTACAAGTTGAAAGCAACCGCTGAAACTTAATCTTCCTTTGTGTTGCTTCAATACCTTTACTTTGATTTATTGCTTTATGAGTTAACTCTTATGCAAGACTTATTGATGCTTGTCTTGAAGTACTATTCATGAAAAGTCTTTGCTTTATGATTCAGTTGTTTACTCATGTCATTACCATTGTTTTGATCGCTGCATTCATTACATATGCTTACAATAGTATGATCAAGGTTATGATGGCATGTCACTCCGGAAATTATCTTTGTTATCGTTTACTCTGCTCGGGACGAGCAGAACTAAGCTTGGGGATGCTGATACGTCTCCGACGTATCGATAATTTCTTATGTTCCATGCCACATTATTGATGATATCTACATGTTTATACACATTATATGTCGTATTTATGCATTTTCCGGCACTAACCTATTAACGAGATGCCGAAGAGCCAGTTGCTGTTTTCTGCTGTTTTTGGTTTCAGAAATCCTAGTAAGGAAATATTCTCGGAATTGGACGAAATCAACGCCCATGGTCCTATTTTTGCATGAAGCTTCCAGAACTCCGAGGGAGAGTCGAAGTGGGGCCACGAGGTGGCCAGACAACAGGGCGGAGCGGCCCAGGTCTTGGTCGCGCGGCCCTGGTGTGTCGGCCCCTCGTGACGCCCCTTTACCTGCCCTTCCGCCTACATATAGCCTTCGTCGCGAAACCCCCAGTACCGAGAGCCACGATACGAAAAACCTTCCAGAGACGCCGCCGCCGCCAATCCCATCTCGGGGGATTCGGGAGATCGCCTCCGGCACCCTGCCGGAGAGGGGAATCATCTCCCGGAGGACTCTTCACCGCCATGGTCACCTCCGGAGTGATGAGTGAGTAGTTCACCCCTGGACTATGGGTCCATAGCAGTAGCTAGATGGTCGTCTTCTCCTTATGTGCTTCATTGTCGGATCTTGTGAGCTGCCTAACATGATCAAGATCATCTATCCGTAATTCTATATGTTGTGTTTGTCGGGATCCGATGGATAGAGAATACTATGTTATGTTGATTATCAATCTATTACCTATGTGTTGTTTATGATCTTGCATGCTCTCCGTTATTAGTAGAGGCTCGGCCAAGTTTTTACTCTTAACTCCAAGAGGGAGTATTTATGCTCGATAGTGGGTTCATGCCTCCATTAAATCCGGGACAATGACAGAAAGTTCTAAGGTTGTGGATGTGCTTGTTGCCACTAGGGATAAAACATTGATGCTATGTCCGAGGATGTAGTTATTGATTACATTACGCACCATACTTAATGCAATTGTCTCGTTGTTTGCAACTTAATACTTGGAAGGGGTTCGGATGATAACTCTGAAGGTGGACTTTTTAGGCATAGATGCATGCTCGGATAGCGGTCTATGTACTTTGTCGTAATGCCCAATTAAATCTCACAATACTCATCATATCATGTATGTGCATGGTCATGCCCTCTCTATTTGTCAATTGCCCGACTGTAATTTGTTCACCCAACATGCTATTTACCTTATGGGAGAGACACCTCTAGTGAACTCGTGGACCCGGTCCATTCTTTTACATTGAATACAATCTCTTGCAATACTTGTTGTACTTGTTTTCTCGCAAACAATCATCATCCACACTATACATCTAATCCTTTGTTACAGACAAGCCGGTGAGATTGACAACCTCACTGTTTCGTTGGGGCAAAGTACTTTGGTTGTGTTGTGCGGGTTCCACGTTGGCGCCGGAATCCTCGGTGTTGCGCCGCACTACATCCCGCTGCCATCAACCTTCAACGTGCTTCTTGGCTCCTCCTGGTTCGATAAACCTTGGTTTCTTTCTGAGGGAAAACTTGCTGCTGTACGCATCACACCTTCCTCTTGGGGTTCCCAACGGACGCGTGTTGTACGCGTATCAAGCATCAAAGTCCGCCTGGGTGACATGCGGAAAGGCGGAGTGGACCTCTTCGAAACCTTTGCCCTCAGCAATCAGCTTCCGCACCATGTACTTATAGCTGCTGAGGTGTTTGGTGAACTTCGGGAGGGCTTGTGAGTTCACAATGTTGTTGGTTTGATGACCTGGAGGCGTAGTCGCCTAGGAACTTGTATCGTGCGTGCAACCTCGCAATGAGCTGGGCTCGCAAAGGCGCTTTGTTCTCGGCTCGGAGGTCCGTCTCGTTGAGATTGACGACCTCTCGGAGGATACATGCCAGTTGGTTGCCGTACCCCTTGGCAACATCCTTAGGCTCCACCGGCAAACCACTGGCGGGGTCCACCTCTTTTATTGTGTCTCTGCCGGTGCCGACCGTGTTTTGGCGCCTTGCCTTCCGCGGCCTCTTGGAACCACTTGTCCCGGTGCCACTACTCCCGGCGGCGCTGCTAGGATCGTCGCCGCTTGTCTCGCCGCCACCCCCGGCGGCGCCGGTTGCCTCGTCGCCGCTTGGCGCGTAGGTACTACCCCCGGCGGCGTCGCTTGCCTCATTGCCGCTTGGCTCGTCGGCACTACCCCCAACGTCATCCTCCATCTCATGGTCCTCGTCGCCGCCAACACCAGCGGCCTCGGCATCCTCCTCCGTCCTAAAGAAGTGCCTATTGTAGTGCTCCTCTAATTCTTCTTGAGACGCCATGGTGGCTTGCACTAATAGAAGATGAAAAGGAGTTAGAATTCACGGAAAAATTCGGCATGACCTTTGCTAAAAATTGGTCATGCCGAGTGCTAGAATTGCCGGAACGGAAATGAATCGACATTCCGGCACTCAATAGCAACTCAATCCCTGCAAACATATATATACAATTCAACCATATATAGCATTTCCAACATCACATCTACATCCACTTGTCCTGATGCTTACACCATAACCATCAAGATCTCAACCATCACCATATATATCACTACAAGAAAAGTTGCCATGGCCGACGAAGTTGAAGTCGCGCCGCGGTTGCTGGTGTACCATGGCCGACGATTTTGGTCCCTCCGTGGTGCATGTCAAAACTTTTTTTTTCTCGTTTTTGAGGCCACCTAGCCCGACGAAAGCGGCCAAAACGTCGCGTATGGTGGCCCGGGACGTGGTGCATCGCGAATTCTCGGGTTCGCCGGCCGAGTCAACGCAAATCCGCACCGCCGAGGGATGTAGGGCCCGGATGGCAGCCTCTCCGGCATTGTTTTTTTCTCGATCGCGCCATCTCGTTCAACGTTCTCCGATCGAGCCGTTTACGATGCAGGATCATGGGTCCCGCATGTCATCCTCTATGAACCAAAATTCTTTCTATTCTTGGATTTTTTTGACCCCCGATTTCCGGCTACTTCCTTTTCTTTTGATCCCTTGCCGCCTTGGAAACGTTGAGACCGCTCGCTGCTAAATGGGACCCGCATGTCATCCTCTATGTGCAATCAACTTTCTTTTCTTGGAGTTTTTTTTGGCACCTCAAATTTGGTCACTTGCCTTTTTCTTTCGATCCCCCGCCGCCTCTC
>NC_061514.1:343679831-343710997 GCF_022539505.1 Lolium rigidum
TAGTAGCGGGACCGGACAAAGTTCCTAGCCTGTTCATCCTGGATTTTGTGCCAGGGGTTTTCTTTCCCCGGACGTACCATCTCGGCATCCTCCTTGTCCCAAGTGGGCTGTTTTCCTCGGTAACCGCCGCTTCCGCAATGGTGGGTCCCTAAGTTCAAATCCCGCATTTTCTTCCCCAGGGCGGTCCATTTTTTAACAGCGTCACTCCGTAAGTAAGACTTGAATGCATTAAAGTCTTCTAAGGAGAGCGACGGGTCTTTGCTACTTATCCTCTCCCGGCTTTCACCGGCCTCGATCTTTCCCTTCAGCCGGTTCTTCCAGCTGCTCAAGGCGGTGCTCATCTTCGTGAGAGCTAAAGAGTCCACCTTCTTATTTAACGGCTCCGGGAACGTGTATCGTTGGTGAAGCTTCGGAGGAGGGATTGGGCGATAGCCTCGTTCTCCTTGCTTCGAGGTCCCGAGTTAGGATCGGCACGGTTTCACGGACGATGCACCCTAGTTGCATGCCGTACCCTTTGGCAACCCACGAAGGCTCCAAGGGTAGGCCACTTTCGGAGACTACCGTGAAATGATCGGTGACGTTGGCGAGCACTTGCGGCCTCCGATCCCTCCTTGGCCTCCTCGCCGTCCTCTTCTTCTTACCCTCCCGAGGGTTGCCGCCGCTATCACCTTCCGTGCGGTTGGCCGCGTTCTCTTCACCGGCCGTCTCTTCACCGGTCCGGGCGGCGTCGTCCCAGGTATCGTCATCGTCGCCGGTGTCGGCGGCGGCCCCCGGCCCTCTCCCTCGGAGGCAGTGTCCCGGCCCTCTCCCTCGGAGGCGGCGTCCCGGCCCTCTTCCTCATCGTCGGGCGACTCGGCGGCGGCCTTCCGGGGCTGCTCGTAGCCCTCCCAGAAGTCCTTGTTGGCCTCTCTCGCTTCTTCGTTCTGGCTCCTGGGCTTAGAAGTGTTGCCCGACATGTTTATTTGCACTTCATTAAAAAGAGGCAACAAGTTAGTACAAAAGTCAACCGAGAAAATTCGGCATGACTTTTGCTAATTTTTCTACGTAGGAGTGCCCATTTCTCAACCGAAACGGAAGTTAATCAACGCTTCGGGAGAAATGGGCAACTCAATGAAATCCCTGCAAAACCCGGAGCCCACATTCATCACCATATTCACAGATTCTAACCATGTTCATCATCATACAAAATTGTATCCAAATACTACTACATCAAAACCTGGAGCATCAAAAACCCGAAGCATCAAAACCTAGAGCATCTACAACAAAACCTGGAGCATCAAAAACCCGAAGCATCAAAACCCGGAGCTACAACTACATCAAAATCGAAGCATCAAAACCTGAAGAATACAACTACATCAAAACCTGGAGCATCAAAACCTGGAGCATTACACTTATACTTACGGTAGCACTAACCACTTATACTTACGGTAGCACTAACCAAAATCCTAGCTAGCAGTAGCAATAAAGAACATCAACATATAAAATTCCGAGAGATAATTAAATAGCAGAAGCTTGAGCATCATATGGAAATGCTAGTGACTACAAATGAAAATGCTATTACTCATAAATATTCCCCAAAATGAAATGCTAGTGACTTCAAATGAAAATGAAAATGCTTGAACATCAACCATCTATGCATTCTCATCTTGCAACCAGGGAGCATGAGCATGATCATTTCATAAAATTCAAACAAGTAGCATTTTCTAAACCTCGCCAACAAATCCTAGCATCAATTCAAAATCAACTAGGCAGTAGCATTTCATTTTATTAAAAAACCTACTCGCATTGTATTGAAAAACCTACTTGCATTGTTCATTTTATTGAACCATTAGCTATACTTGCAAGCAATGAATTAAAAAAACAGCAAGCAATGAATTAAAAATAATTGCAAGAACTTTATTAGCTTTAGTGCAAGCAATGAATTAAAAAAAACAGTAACCAATGAATTAAAAAAATAGCAAGCAATAAATGAAATAGCATTTGACTGCATCATTTGCATTTACATTTTTTATAAATTCAAAGAGAATTATACCAATAGCTAATCAAATTTTAGTAGATAATTACTTAAATTTAAAAAGGCAAGTATAGAGCAAGCCAACCAGTAGCTACCGCCAACATTTGAGCATGAGCATCATTTAACCTTACATTACATACATTATTTCCTACCATCCGCATAGAAGCATTACATAAACCCTTTTATTCATCATTGCATGGAAGCATTACATCAACCCTTACATTACATAATTATTCGGACAACCTAGGACACACTAAAACTAGATGGCTGAAACTACAACTAACTACAACAAACTAGGATAGCAAATCTTTGATTTTTTTCATGCCCTTCCTCAGCCAACGACAAGATAACTCCAGCTTTAACCTTTTCTTCAAGATTTGGTTCTACATAGTAGGGCAACACCTCCGTGGGTCCTCCTTCCCTCAACTCGATGCTTATACTTTTTCAGTTTGATCTTGCCCTTAGGTCTGGATTTTGGAACCGGGAGAACTTGTGTAGTGTATGTGAACACACCTAGTCTGGTTCAAGCCATCTCGTCGCTTCTTCTTCCCCGAACCCGGCAGCGAAGCTTCCCTCTCTTGCACACTTCTCCTACGATACACTAGCAACTCCTTGTCCGCCCTACCCATAGAAAAAGTCTTGGAAAGAGTGGCATCCCTAGAGCCGGAGGCACCAAGGGAGCCAGTGCTCCTCCTCTTTGCACTCCGGGACGGGTTGTCCATGTTTGGTGTGGTTTTCAGAGTTCACTACACTAGGCATTTATATAGGATGGAGGGCATGCACGAGAGGGTATGAGAACACAAGCTGAACAGTTGTGTTACATAGGACAATGCCATCGGTTTCTTTTTTGAATTGTGATGTCAATCCACAAGAGGGAGAATATTCTCCAAAATGGGTCGGAGACAAGCCATTGGGAATATTCCCCAAAATGGGTCGAGAGAGCCTGTCCATTCTTGCTAGGCAGAGGCATATTTGGTTCGAGAGGAATATTCTTGCTAGGGCGAGAGGTGGCCGGAGGTGAATTAACCCAAGCATTTTCATTTTCTAAACCTAGGCGGTAGCATTTCATTTTATTAACAAATCCTAGGTAGTAGCATTTCATTTTATTAACCCAAGCATTTTCTTTTTCTAAACCTAAATTTTCTACTGCCAACAAAATAGCAAGAACTTTATTAGCTCTAGTGCAAGCAATGAATTAAAAAAACAGCAACCAATGAATTAAAAAAAATAGCAAGCAATAAATTAAATAGCATTTGACTGCATCATTTGCATTTACATTTAAACCGAGTAGCATCATTTGCATGAACAAGAGAACCTAAATCAATTTCTAGCTTGTACATTTCATCATTTCATCATAGCATCATTTCATCATTTCCATTTAAACCAGTAGCATCATTAGCTTTCACCAAGAATTGCTAACAAATCCTAGCAATAACATATACATACTACACTACAGACATGCCACCAAAGTAGATATAGGTCATTTGTTTCTACATTCATTTTGCTACAACATTATTCTTGATAGCAAGTACCTTTTTATCTGCTAAGTTTCTACTGCATTCATTTGCTACAACATTAGCTTGTTCATTTTTATTTGCTACTGCATTCATACTAACCCTCTTTTGACTCTCTCTTACAAAGAAAATTGAGGTGTTCTTGAAATTCTATTTGACTACAGGCACTCGCATTCATTTGCTACGATGCATTTTATTGAACCAACCAAACAACTAATGGAGATGCACATTTGAGCAATCCATAGCAGCATTGCAAGGAGATGCACATTTGAGCAATCCATAGCAACATTGCAAGCAATCCATAGCAACTAGGCTAGCCAGAGAGGGAATTCGAAGCAGCATTCACTCATTCTATGCAAACAAATTGAATCATTATGAATACACAGTTCATCAATAAATAGTTCCAGTAATTCATACTGACTCTCTGTTAACCCTCTTTTAAACATTGTCAAAATTCTTATCATCTGTCTAAATCAAAATTCATACCGACCATCAATTTTCTATTTGACTAACACATCAAAATTCATAAATTGAATGTCCACACAAGCTACAAGCAGCACTACATCAAAATTCATACTCGACCATCAAAATTCTATTTGACTATATGTATATGCAACATTGTCAATTGCTCAATCAAAATTAACTACATCACCAGCAAGAAGTTAAGCAAATTGAGAACCAAATTGAGAGGCATAGGGGAGAGGGAGGGAGGCATAGGGGAGAGGGAGGGGCCGGCGCACAGGGGAGAGGGAGGGAGGCACAGGGGAGAGGGAGGGATCTCACCGACGGCGGCGCTAGGCGGTGATGGCGAGCGCAGGCGATGGTCCTCCTCCTCCTCCTGCTGCTCGCGGCGCGGGCGGGGTGGTCCTCCTCCTCCTCGCTCGCGGCGTGGGCGGGGTGGTCCTCCTCCTCCTGCTCGCGGCGTGGGCGGGGTGGTCCTCCTCCTCCTCCTCTTCCTCCTGCTCGGTGGTGCTAGGCGGCGGTGGCGAGTGCTAGGCGGCGGTGGAAGCTAGGGTTCGTCACGCGGATACGAATGGGGAAGAGAGAGATGGGGGAAGAGCGAACCGCTCATTTCACCAAGTCGATAGATTCCGTGGCGCACCTAGTTGTGCATGCGCCATAGAATTCCTTAATTCCGTGGCGCACCAAGCGGGACATGCGCCACGGAATTAAGGAATTCTATGGCGCATGCGTACTAGGTGCGCCACGAACTTACCGACTTGGTAAACAAACTGGGCTAATGTTGTGTTCTGTCAGAAACACAGCATTAGCCCAGTGATTAAGCCCACTGGTAGGCTTGGGTAACCCAGGTTCGAACCCTGGTTGCCCCTACTTTTTTCCTTTTTAAAAATGTTTTTGTTACATTTTCAAGAAACAACACAACATTTAATAATAATTACTAGAGATTTTCAATTACAAATTACTTGTCTCACACACACATGTTCTTGTCTCTCTCACACACACATGCATGTACTTGTCACACACACATACACCAAAAAAAGATCTTCTTCGTCCCGGCTCCGAGCTCTAGCGTCTCTTCGCAATCTTCTTGCCCTTTCGGTTGTTGGCGGTTGAATACTTTATGCCGGCCACCTTGAGATTTCTTCGCGTGAATGGACAACCTTTAGAGGGTAGGGAGGTCTTCCTTCTTACTTTACTAGTAGTAGGCATGTCGAAGTGCTCGTCGAATTCCTCCTCCATCTTCGGGTCACCGTTCTTGTCCAAGTCTTCCTCGTTGGCGTCTCCTTGCATTCCTATGATGCTCCTCTTGCCCCTCCTCACGACAACACGGCTAGGCCTCGACGGATCGGTGATGAAGAAGCATTGGTCAACTTGGCTACCGAGTACCCATGGCTCATTTTTCGCGGATGCGTTCTTCGATTTTGCATCGGGTATAACCATGGTTGTGAAATATCGGCCTTCTTTTTCGACCTTCTTGGCCCATCTCACACGAAACATTGGCACCGTCTCTCCACGAGTAATTGAGCTCCCATATCTCCTCGATCCTTCCAAAAAATCTTTCCTTGACATTAGTCTCGTCATCGGCGTATGACAGCATAGTTACTCCTGAGTTTTGATTTTCACTATTTCTGTCCTTTTCCTCGGTGTAGAATCCGTAACCGTTGATGTCGTACCCCGATAGGTCCTTACGTTATGCGCGGGTCCCCGTGATAAGGTGTATATGAGTTTTTCATCTTCGGTAGAAGGCGTATTTCTCTCGTGCTTCAACCGGTTGAGTTTGCTTGAACCAACGCGTGAAGCTGGAGTTGTGCTTTTTGGTTACGTCTCCCATCTTCCTCGGCCGGCCCATATCGATGTAATTCTGCTCGACCATGCTTTTGTGCTCTTGCACGAAAGGTTCGGTCAGTTTTAAGTGTTGTAGCGCGACCCGGTGAGCCCTGTCAAAGTCGTCGCGTCGATTTTCAATGCCGACATGGACCGAGCGGTAGCCCTCGCGGTGACCGACTCCGGCCGAGCCTCCCGAGGTGCGTCCCGGGGGTAGACCAACATGATCCTCGTCGTCCTCGGTGCTTAGATAATTCGGCAGAAGGAGATGCACTCGTAGGTTAGAAACCCCTTGGCCATGCTTGCGTCCGGACGGGCCCTATTGCGAACGTATCCTTTCATGACACCGTTCGCCTTTCGAAAGGCATCATGTTGTGGAGGAACGTTGGGCCGAGCTGCTTGATGTCTTCAACGACATGGAGAAGGAGATGGACGCATATATCACGGAATGCAGGCGGGAAGTAAATCTCGAGCTCACATAGTATCACCACGATCTCATCCTGTAGCATCTTGAGCTGCCTCACGCCAATCGACTTCCCGGTGATAACGTCAAAAAAGTTGCATAGGCCAAACAGCGTATCACGGACGTGCTCGTCCATTATGCCTCGGATCGCAACGGGAAGTATCTCGCGTCATTAGCACGTGGCAATCGTGAGACTTCATCCCGGTGAACCTCTTCTTCGCTACGTCCGGATATCCGCTTATATTCCCCGAGTAACCGTGAGGAACTTTCACTCCTAGGAGGCACCTGAAAACTGCTCGAGCTCCTCCGGACTCGTTGTGAAGCGAGCAGCGGGAAGCTGCACCGCGTTCTTCTTAGCCCTTTTACGGAGACGTTGAGTCCCTTCCGTCCGATCATCATCATCATCATCATCATCATCATCGCGTATCGGGGCTTGAAGATCTTTCCCGATGCCAAAATGTTTAAGATCGTATCTTGCTTTCGGTCCATCCTTGGACTTTTCCGAGTTGCAAAGAGTGCCAAGCGGACTCTCGGTAACGTTCTTCGTAATGTGCATGACATCGAGGCTGTGGGGCGTGTGGAGGACCTTCCAGTACTCCAAGTCGTGGAAAACAGACCTCGCTTTCCATACACCGAGCAGCGGCTCGGCTTCGGTCGCTTCTTTCCCGGCGCTGGGCACTCCTTCCAATTTTTCAGAAGATCATTGATTTCTGCGCCGCTCCTCGGGCGTGGGGGTCCATCGGGCTCATCTTTACCATTGAACAGATCACCGCGTTTTCTCCACGGGTGATCCAAGCGAAGCCACCTTCGAGCACCCGGGTAGACGGTTTTCGAGGACCCGGGATCCCTTGGTAGTTGTAGATGCGGGGTATCGTCCATGCACTTCACACAGCCGTTGAATCCGTGGCCCACCCGGGCGGATACATATGCGTAACCAGGATAGTCCGTGACCGTCGTGATCAACGCGGCTCTCATATCGAAATAAGTTCTAGTGTAGGCGTCCCACGTACGGGGTGGCGTCTTCCACAACGTGTCTAACTCCTCTTTCAGCAGCCCGAGATACAAATGCATGTCGACACCTGGTTGTTTCGGCCCCTGAATGAGAATACTCAGGTGTATGTACCTTTGCTTGGTGCACAGCCACGGGGGTAGGTTGTAAGGCCATACAAACACAGGCCAGGTGCTATGCGTGCTACTCTGGTTGCCGAACGGATTGAGTCCATCGGTGCTCATACCCAGCCTGATGTTCCTTGCGTCGCCCCCGAACCTAGGGAAGGCGATGTCCAATGTTTGCCACTGTCCAGCGTCTGAAGGGTGTGTCAGCATATAGCCCATCTCCGGATCTTCTTCGGGCTTCTGCCTTTCCTCGTGCCATTGCATGAGCTTTGCTTCCTTAGGGTCCACGAAATACCGCTGCGGACGGGGAGTGATAGGAAAGTACCATACCACCTTTCGAGGTACCTTCTTGTTCCCAACCTTGTACCGTCCGTGGCCACACACCGGACATGTGGTTCCGTCCTTGTACTCGCACCTATAAATCACACAATCATTAATGCAGGCGTGGTATTTTTCGTGCGGTAGGTCAAGGAGACACACGACTTTCTTGGCCTCCTCGGTACTACTTGGCAATGTGTTCCCCTCCGGGAGACGATCGTGCCGAATTTTAAGCTCTTGCTGAAGCTGGAATCGGTCCACTTGTTCTGCGTCTTCATCTGCAGGTAATCAAGCGTTACATGCAAGCGCGTATCCTGCGGACGACACCCAGGAAAGATCGGAGTCATCCCGTCTTTCTCCATTTGCGACAGCTTGGCTCTCTCTCTAGCTGCAACTCTATCGTTGCTCGTCTCCCGGAGGAGAAGATCTTGAACATGAGAGTCCCGCAAGGCCGAAATTAGCGGGGTCGCGCCGGAATCTTCTTCTTCATCATGATGATGTTCTCCGCCGGCATCTTCTTCTTCATGATGATCTTCTCCGTCGACTTCTTCTTCATGATGATAGTCCCCGTCGGCATGATGATAGTCTTCTTCATGATGATAGTCATCTCGCTCGACATGGTCTTCATGCGCACCATTTGATGGGGCCGGCCGCGCCTGGTTGTCTTGCATGAAACCGCGCCTCGGCAGGTGCTCCTCCAGCTTGTCCGGAATCGGGGTTGATCCAGGCGCTCGAGTTTGCATGATCGACACGGACATCTTATCCGGCGCCTATTGTTCCGAATCATGTCCTCCTTCGCGTCTATCTTGTATCTAGAGATTCGAGCGGAACTCATCGAGAGGACCATGCTTGCCTCGCAAATGGTATACATAGAACAGGAAATTAGAACCGCACCAAATGCACACACATGCATGGGCCGTACCTCTCCTCAAGGTATTACATGGAGTGGAAAAATTCGGCATGACCTCTCCTCAAAGTAGGACATATGGGTAGTGCAAAACTTGCCGAAACGGAAATGAATCAACATTTCGGCAAACATCCATGCACCACACCGGCACACACACAAGCGCTTCACCTGCAACAAGCATCCATACACACGACGGCCACACAAGATCTACAAGCATATGCATGTCTCCTCCAAGCATATGTATGTCTCCTCCAACTACTCACCTTCTAGATTCGATACCGAGACGAGACCGCGATCGATGACTTCGAGAGGAGGAGAGAGTATGGAGAGCCTTCTCCTCAACTCCAATTAAGTATCAACCAAAGTAAGTGCAATAAATACCCAAGCAAGTGAAAAGTGGAGTCAAAATGGTATGAGAGAGAAGGGGGGACGAGCTAGATGGAGGAAGAAGAATGGCTTGTGTAGTGTGGTAGGTGGGAGGTTGCTCACTTTTGTAGATCTGGTTCGCTAATTCTGTGGCGCACCAACCACAGTGCGCCACAGAATAGCTTATTTCTGTGGCGCACCGAGCGCAGTGCGCCACAGAATAACTTATTTACGTGGCGCACACAAAACAGTGCGCCACAGAATACCTTATTTTTGTGGCGCACTGTTGCCGTGCGCCACAGAAGAAGTAATTTCTGTGGCGCACCGAGGTTTGTGCGCCATAGAAATTGTAAAACCAATGATTGGGGGTGACAGGGTGTGGGGCCCACCAAGTTTTTGTGGCGCACGGTTTAGTAGTGCGCCACAAAATTAAGCTATTTCTGTGGCGCACCGAGCTTTGTGCGCCACAAAATAAGTTTCTGTGGCGCACTCAAAACGGTGCGCCACAGAACTAAGCTTCGCCTATAAGGGTTTTCCTACTAGTGTCTCCTCAATTAAACCACTAGTTTGTTCTTCCCATGTCCTAATTCACGGGATCTCCGATCACAAAGGTTGGGTTACCACTATGGTGTAACATCAACGGGTCTCAAACCCATCTCTCTCGATGCACTTTCTATCACATTACGTGATAGTCCCTTTGTAAAGGGATCTGCCAGGTTTTTGTCTGTTTGAATATATGTAACAGTTATTACTCCGGAGTTTCGCAATTTCCCGACGGACTTCAAACGTCTCTTGACGTGTCTTGATGACTTCGCGTTATCCTTAGAATTGTTCACTTTGACAATTACGAGTTTGATTGTCACAATTCAAAAGGATTGCCGGAACAGGTTTTTGAACCACAGGCAAGTCCATCAAGAGCTCACGCAACCATTCGATTCAACAGGTGGTTGTGTCTAAAGCGATAAGTTCTGCTTCCATAGTTGACCTCGTCAATATGGTTTGCTTGCAAGATCTCCATGACATCGCGCCACCTCCAAAGGTAAATACATACCCACTTGTGGCGTACAGATCAGCTACATCCGAGATCCAATTCGAATCACTATATCCTTCAAGCACAGCTGGGTGCCCTGAATAGTGAATCCCATAACTCATTGTACCACATAGGTAGCGCATGACCCTATCAAGTGCATGCCAATGATCAGTACCCGGGTTTGACATGAACCTACTCAACTTGCTAACGGCAAAAGAGATGTCCGGTCTAGTCGCGCTCGCTAAGTACATGAGTGAGCTAACGATCTGAGAATATCTCAATTGATCTACGACAATCCTCCGGTTCTTGCGTAATGTCACACTCGGGATCATAAGGTGTTGAAGAAGGCTTGCTATCAATATAGCCGAACCGGCTCAAGATCTTCTCAACATAATGGGATTGCGTTAGAGTAATCCCACTCTCGTTCTTAATCAGCTTGATGTTCGGAATCACATCGGCTTCTCCCGGATCTTTCATATCAAAGCTCTTTGACAAGAAAGACTTGACCTGGTGTATTACTTTCATGTTTGTACCAAAGATCAGAATATCATCCACATACAAACATAGTATAACACCTTCGCCCCCACCATGGCGATAGTAAACGCACTTGTCAGCCTCATTGACAACAAAGCCTACGAAGTCAAAGTTCCGTCAAACTTCTCATGCCATTGCTTAGGTGCTTGTTTCAGGCCATATAAAGATTTCAGCAACTTGCACACCTTTCTCTCTGCACCTTTTACTACAAACCCATCGAGCTGATCCATATAGATTTCCTCTTCCAACTCTCCATTAAGGAAAGCTGTCTTTACGTCCATTTGATGAACGATAAGACCATAGAAGGCAGCCATGGATAGTAGTACTCGAATGGTGGTAAGTCTAGCGACAGGTGAATAGGTGTCGAAGTAATCTTCGCCTTCTCTCTGTGTGTAGCCTTTCGCTACAAGCCGCGCCTTGTACTTTTCAATAGTACCATCAGGTCTTAGCTTCTTCTTGAACACCCATTTGCAGCCTACGAGGCTTGCATCCGTGGGGTCGTTCCGACAAGTCCCAAGTTCCATTAGAAAGAATCGAGTCCATCTCATTATGGACAGCTTCTTTCCGACTCATCCGCATCCGGAGATGCATATGCCTCTCGCAATGGACGTGGGAGTATCATCCACAAGGTACACAATGAAATCATCACCAAAGGATTTTTCAATCCTCCGTCTCTTGCTCCGTTTAGGAGCTTCATTGTCATCCTTCTCAATAACAATCTCATGTGATTGTTCAAAATACTCATTAGATGTACTAGATTCAGGAACTATCTCAGTAGAAATTCTAGCAATGCAATGCATATCTTTCATAGGAAACATATTCTCAAAGAATGTTGCATCACGAGATTCCATAATAGTATCAACATGCATATCGAGTACTTCAGATTGAACTACTAAAAATCTATAGCCTACACTCCGCGGAGCATAACCTAGAAAGATACAATCCACTCGTCTTTGGTCCGAGTTTGCGCTTCTTAGTAATTGGAATATTGACTTTCGCCAAACATCCCCATGTGCGCAAATACGAAAGTGATGGTTTTCTCCCGGACCACTCCTCGTAAGGGGTTTTATCTTTATTCTTGTTAGGAACTCTATTCAGGACATGACATGAAGTCAACAAAGCCTCCCCCCACCATGCCTTTGATAAACCAGCGGTGGCTAACATGGAATTCACCAAGTCGGTCGGCGTGCGGTTTTTCCTCTCGGCAACCCCGTTTGATTGGGGCGAATAGGGAGGCGTCCTCTCATGAATAATACCATGTTCCTCACAGAATTCATCAAAGATTTTAGGAAAATACTCGCCACCACGATCCGACCTAAGACGCTTGATCTTTCTCTCTAGTTGATTTTCAACTTCGGCCTTATAAATTTTAAAGTAGTCTAAAGCTTCATCTGGGCCGGGACTAATGCTCCTTACAGCTCCAAACGAAAGATCCATTTTCTACTAGTGAACCTCCATCGCCAAAGTCGTCGTCGATGAGCCGACAATGGCATACATACATACTACTCCTACATATACATACAATATATATTCGTACAAATAAGTTAGGCCAAGCGGGTTTTAGGGCTATGTATACCTGTATAGGTTTTTTAACGCGAGCATGCCCTTAATTATGAAGGGGTGTCGAGTTATCTTAGCCGTTTATGTGTTTAAATTTGTGTACTTGTTCTGTTAGCGTCATTTAACATGCTAGTGTTAGCCCACTATCTGTTGGATAATTAGGCACAATTTCCATGATTAATTCCAGAATATAAAACATGATGGCAGCAACTACTAACATGTGAAACTCAAACATACTAGATGCATTAATCAACATGAGTAGCAGCAGCGCAAACGGTAAAGCATCCATCGCTAAACAGATCGAGATATGTCGCACGTACCGATCTGGTGGAGGTGGCGGTGGAGGTGTAGCAGATGATGTCGCAGCAGTAACGTTGTTGATGACAACGTTGTTGACGATGGGGACGACGGGTCGAAGTAGACGACGTTGAAGACGACGGTAGGCAGCACCGCCCGACTTGGACGGAAGGCGACCCGTGATGAAGAGCTTGAGCAGTCGCGCAGAGCGCTTCCCAAAAACCTAATTCGCCCTCTCCCGTACAGGATCGCAAGGACGAGCGGTTCCGGAGACCTGCTCTCCCGTTCGTCGATGCACGTCGGTTGATGGGATGGAGTAGGCTACGATGGCGGCGCAAGCAGAGAGAGGTGGAAACCCTAACTCGTGTATTGGATGTATTTCTGCGGTAGCCGGGCAAGAGATTATATAGGCTCGGGAAACCCTAGGCAACGTGGGCCACGCCCACGTCGCACGAACGTTTCGAGTCGGTTACAGATAGCCCACGATCCGGGAGCGACCCGAACCGACTAAGGAAAGTCTCGGCTCGAGGCTCAATCCACTCAACACGAGCGCGGCGCGCGCGCCGTGACGTGTCGAGTCGAGACGAGCGAGGAGGAGGAGGAGGAGCGCGCGCGTGTAGCACTCCTTTTCTCACTCACTTACTAGTGGTGGAACAACCCACCTTATAAGGTGGTCTAACTTCCTCCCAACTTTCCATGTGGGACTAAACTTCCCACCTCTTGCCACTCCCTAGTGAGCTGCCACCAACTTGGGCTCAAACTCACAAGGCTGCCACTAAGTGGGCTTTGAGATTTATAGGGAAAATCTGAAATCTATTATGGGCCACCAGATGTGGACCCAATATTTCAACACTATCATGTCTACGTCAAGCACATGCATGGTGCAAAACTGAACTATCAGTTAGTACTACGAAAATTATTTGTGTATATATATGTTCGTGCCAGGTCAAGTACATGTCAGTGCGCCAGCTTATTATTTGTGTATATATATGATCGATACCTTGTATCATAGCACTTTTTCAAGGGGTCGGAGGACAGGGACAAGGAGAGAAAAGCCCGATGGCACAGTCGATCCGTAGTCATGGATCCAAGTCAATCATACGTGGCGGCAATTACTTAAAAACATCCAGCCACTTGAATGTTGCCTCGCGTTACATGAACATCATCGATCCATATAGATTGCTTCGCTATATATATCGTTTGGGTACGTACCCGTGTACTTGCATGGCGTTTTCTAGGCGTAAGATGCATGGAAGCTTCCTCCCTTGAAGCCAGTCCATCTGCTAAGCGGCAATAACAACTGGTTTAATCAATCAAATAATATCCTACTTTGCACTAGAAGTTTAGTTAACCTCTTTGCAGAAATTTGCAGGGTCAACATGTCGGTGACGTACGTATTTCTCGAAGATGTCACTTTCGAATTATATTTCTTTGAACAAGCTTTGCAATCTGTAGTGGTTTCTGTTGGAAGTGCATTACTGCTAGTACATGCTATGGTTTAATGATCAATTATCTAAGTATATCAAATTTGCACTGGTAGGGTTGCCTGCCTGTCCGGTTAAAGTACTGTGGCAAAAGCATGCGATCGCGAATTCTGATTTCTTATAAAAGAGAGAGAGAGCTAGCTAGATTGCTGCCAAACAAAAGCAAAAAAATAATGCAATGTGACTAGGTTTGGTGATTGGGCGTGATATGGGAAGATGCGACTGTTAGCTGACCTTTGGCTGATTTCAGGATTTTCTGTTGCTAGCCACAGTCAGGTCGGCTGCATGATTAATCATTTATTTGTGACATAAAAATGATTGTATATATATTAAGACACTGAATATAGTCTACAACTCTGCATGAACAGTCTGGCCGGCATTAGACTATTAGTTGTTTTCGCGTGTCTAGCTTGCAAATCAACCGGTCAGATATGCGCAATCTTTCTGTTTCGGCCGGTATGATAAATCCAACGAATATACATACATATTGATTTATTTGATTCAGGTAGCACACAGATCGATTCTTGCTAGCTAGCTATATTTTGTATATGCTGGATACGGTTATGGGCATGAAATTAACATGTAGATGACAAAAATCTGGGCATAAATTTCACCAGGACGGCACTAAGTGAGGGTGTCACGAGCGAGTGTTTGCTTAATCAATTCTGTCTCTAGATTGCGGTATCTAGTGCCATGTTTTGGTCTTTTGTTCCATACGAGTTGGCCAAATAATTATTGAAATGATCAGGTAGATTTGATTTGGTTCCAGCACATCGATCGATTCCTGCTGCAATATGGGAAGATACGGTTGCATTTAAATAGCACACTACGTACCTTTTGGCACCTTTGTGATGCAACCTTAAACACATTGATATCATGAGTTTCTAATTGATCATGAAATTTGAATGCGCATAGTCTGTATTTGTGTGAAGACAAAGCTAGCTCACATGCCCAACTAAGTATTAACACCTTTAAGTCCGAGGCAGTTAGCCCGGGATATGGCAAGGAGATCGTTTGCGTCTTGGCAGGAATGGTTTCAAATGACATAATTAGAAAGGTGGAGAGGTCACTCAAGATGAGCAAAATAAGAAGGAGAAGCATGACTACATGATTGACCTATTTTGGGTTGTTGCATTTCTCGCGGTTGAAGTAGGTTCCTTGAGTTTGTTGTTTTGTGTAGTTGGTCGGAAAGTCGTTGGATGTTGTTGGCTTGTGGTTTTGTGTAACGCGGTTTTTACCCGATTTTTCGTTAATTAACTAGGTAAATTTCTTCTCAATTAATAGATTGGGGCAAAGCTTTTGCCTCCATTTTTTTTAAAAAAAACTCTTGTTCAGATCTTAATGAAGTGCAACGGAATGCCGATAAACCACATCCGCAAAGTGTGTCCACGCTCTGATTTTTTGTTACAGAGTTCCCAAATTCTTATAAACGACCAAGCTGCTCTTCCTCAGCAAAATATAAAGTCAGATTGCAACTTTTTGTCTGGCCGCCTTGGAAAACGGGAGGCAATCGCGCCAGCACAGGCTGGATGCATATTTGGAAACAAATCTGCATTGTCCGATTGTGCAGGCACGCATGCACACTAGCTGCACCTAGCGATTGAGTCCTCTCTTTGAAGACCATTATATATCTATGGTAGATCGAATTGCAATCGATCTTGGCCGTGTGTTTCCTTTTCTTCTGCTTTTTTAGGTGACAACGATAGTTTTTGATTTGCTCTGGCAGACTCTCCACTAGTCCAGTTTGGTTCTACTTTTGGCCCGATTGTGACCAGATCTTATGATTAGGCTTCTCTCCCTATCTGCTCTATCAAGAGCTAGTATACTATACCATCGTAAATCCTCATTGTGTACATGATCACTTCGGTGAGGCTAAATTCTGTGGGAGTGGGACTCTTGAAAGTAGCCACATACATAAATGGGGTGTGCACTGCATTCAAGTTTTAAAAGGCGGTGAAAAAGCTCTCACACTAGCAGCTAGATGGATACTACTCTTTATTTGAGCACTTTAGCAAAAAATAATTCCATCGAAAACCACTAACTAGCTAGAGCACACAACCTCGGCGAGGGAATATATTAGCTAGTGCGCGAGCTTGGACAAGGAAATGGCAAAAAGAAGGCGTCCGAACGGTATTGCAAAGCCTCCAGAGAAATTAGGATGCTTTTCGCGGATGGCTCATCGTTAAGAACTGATTGTAGCATGCTTTTCGCGGATGGCTCATCGTTGTGAACTGGCTGAGCTATTAGCTTATCAAGAAAAGCCTCACTTGCGGTACCACGAAGATAAAAACAATAATTCAAGTTGATAAATCTATTATATACTAAAAGCAAAATAAGGGAGTTTTTTAAGACACCAGGTTAATCCACATACGCTAAAAAATATGAACTAGTGATTTTTGTCTTAACATCTGAGATTAAAAGATAAAAACTGTTACATACAACAATTTGTGTGTACAAAAGTAAACTCATGGCATGTAACAGCCATGCATATGGGCACACACACGTGTTCTGTTAGATAGATTTTCAAGAAAAAAAACTGTGTACGCAATTAAACGGATTGATAGATAGATTTTGTTTAATAAAAAATATTAATCGTGGTATGGAAGGCCACGTCCTTCAACTTCATATGGCACGACGGACTTGACGTACAAGATTAGAACTCTAGTGAAACGGAGTAAAACATGTCCTACGATTCAGTTATGATTCGATTACCATGTGCGAAGTTATACAATGTTTGTGCTAGCAGTTTCAGATTCTAAACATGTCACGTACAAATGCCCTTAAGCCTACAAAGAAATAACAAAATATTACGGCAACGATGCTAATCATGTCTGTCTATGAAGATCTTGTACTACTTTGTGTGCGTCACCATTCCGGCAGATATTATTTTTCCAATTTGAACAATTTTATATTAGCTTCAAACAAGTCAAGTATTTTACGTGCGTGCTCCCGCGATCAATTAGATGAATGATTTTCGACCGGGTCAGCCTGATTAAAAACTGGAAAAAATAGCCTGAGTGCCTAACATGCATGTTTAAATAATTTTCAACTGCTCCCTCGGTCCCAGTAAAAATGTCTTAGATACGTCTATATTTAAATATATCTAGATACTATATTTAAAAAATTAAGACATTTTTTTATGGACGGGGAGTATATAATTTGAACTGATATATAGTTTGGATCATATACCTTATATATGAAGGCACCATTAGAACAAAACATATACGTGGAAGTCGTACAATTATAACATAATCAAGATTCAATTGACAAAAAAAAGATAATCAAATGCAGTGTGCAAAGTGGGAATTTGAGATTAACGTACTTCATAGTTAATAAATACTTTTTGACTTATGGAAAAGGTTGGAGGTTGATAAGAGCCTTACAAAGTTGACTCGGATTAATTTTTCTTTGCCAAAATTGTGAACTAACAATCCCAAAAAAACACGACAAAGCAAGCAAATATATTTCCCGCTTGCTAGGCAGCCCGGGCCAGCCATTTGAGCTGCACGTTTGTACATTAAACACATGGTAAAAATAGATACACCACTAAAGAGTGGGAAGACAATTGTAGATTGAGTAGAGAAAGTAGCAGCTTATATATGCCGAACTTGTCTAGCTAGAGATATATCAGGTTAAAAAGGAAATGTATGTATATACACTAGCTACAAGCTAGAACGTGGTTGAGTATGTTTAATTTAGCACCGACTTATCATGAGATATGGAAATTAAATGCCATTCGACTGAAATATAACATCACGTAAATTTATAGTTTTATCTACTTCTTTAACTATCACTTTGAAACGACACACATGGCTTTGTCACCACTGATGTCCCCATTCGCCTACAAATGTAAGATAATTATGATACTCGCATATGTGATACTTTGTTTACCATGGTTGAAGCCATAATTATAGTTGCAAAATTATATATGTGTCTTAACACATATATGAAAATAATGTGATTCTCATTGGAACATATCTTTATTTCTCTACCATCCTAAACCACTAAAGATGATCCCCTCGCATTTGGGCTGTGCTAGTTTTAAATTAACAAAATCAAACATGTCGACAGACTACTACCTAAGATTTTAAAAAATAGAACAACAAGAAATTTGGTTGATATTACGACCTAGATCGGCAACTAATTTTCTTGTGTAGGGGTCGCCAAAATAAATCTGCCCACATTCGGCACATCTCTGGAACTTACTTTGAAAGTTACGTAGGCACCTCTAGCGGCAAACCGCCAACTATAAACCCTTACACAACAAGTTTTTCTTTTTCTTTTGCCCCCGCTTTGTTAATCCAACTGCGAAGGCCATATCCGAGTGGCAGTGCAAGTCCATTATAGTATGTCTCCTATAATAAAGGGAAATCGTCCATGCATCTAGATATTTGTGTACATAACACCAGTACATATGTAGGTCGATCGATCAAGATGCCGGCATTAAATTACAAGTGCATACACACTCACGTTGTACCTAGTGAGTGTCGTGACAACTATCTAAATATTCCCAATTTCGTATCTTTGCAAACGGACAGACAAATGGAGTTGGAGAAGTCACCATGGCCTCCTTGCACTACTTGGCAGTACTGCGAGCAAGACACCAATCTTCAGGCAAGCATGCAGAAGAACAATGAGGATGAGTGGAGCTAATGCTTTCCTTGTTCCAGGTTCCAACAACTGGCATGGCTGTACCTAAAGCGTTTTGTTTTGTCACTTGAACCACCAACTTGCTTGTAGCATCTTTAAGGAATTAGTCTTCTGGCTCTCCTCTGGCCCGCTGCAAAAGTATAGAAGGAAAAGGATATCTATTAGGACTAGGCATAATTAAATTCAAGCAAGAAACTTACTATACCTAACCTAGAGAATTCTAGTTAATTTAATTACTTCACTTCCTAGTTTCTTCTTTTTCTTCCTATAGACCACATCCAGAGTTTACTCTGTATTGAAGGATGTTGAAAAGTAATTAAGAGTATCTCATGCATATCAAGTGAAACTTGTTGAATATAATTGCCTAGACTTTTTCATAAGATCGGTATGTTGGTTGAACTAGCTAGAGTATGCAATTTCACACTGTATGAGAGCCACAACGATCATGTATCAAATCTTAGCCAACACGGTGTCAAAAAAAATATTTGCGGTCTCCATTATAAAGATTCAACAGTAAAGGTCACGTAAAACATAGTATCAAACCTACTACATCTTGGGTTTAATCCTAGTCAACCTAGTATTAAAAACACAAAAAAATATTGAGGGACCCCATGTGTCTAAAATAAAAAGGTCACCGGAGAGTAGGTGTTGAATTAAATTTCTTAGATAGTCCGTTCCACGAAATCGGCCTTTTTAATTGAACTGGTTAGACTTACCTTGTAAGATATCGCTTCCTTCTCTTCTGAATTTATGGTAGCAAGTTCTTAGGTTTGCAGTTGCTTATACGCTAATCTCATACCAGTAGGTATAGTTAGTCTATAGTTCGATACATTACGAATGGTCAATTCTTGTCATGGCATGTATCAACCTCTCCATTCCGCAACAAATGTTCCTTTAATTGTCTATCACGAAAGTCCCAATGCTGAATAAAGGCGGCGGTCCTCGGATTCTTCTCACACCAAGTTGAAGATCTGTCTGATGCTTGTTCCCATCAGTCTGGATGAATTGTCGCGTTTCGGAAGACCCTGCCGCAAAATTCATTTTGCGGATAATACCTGAAGATTGCTGGATTGGGTGCTTTCAGTCGTGCACACTCATGTTTTTTTATCTGACCGTTTGGCTTCAGAGGGGGCGCTTCAAAGCTTTGCTGGTTGTTAATATAATGGAGCTTGTTTTCTCTCCATGGTGTTGGCGGAGAAGGTCATGAAAGTCGAGATCAGCGGAATAGCAATGGTGGTCGGATCTTGGTGGTGATGTAGAATTGACTTGGTGCTTCGTAACTTGAAACAACGACATGTATGTGGGGGCGACTGCACAGAAGTTCAGAGTCGTATCTTTTAGGGTGAAAATCTAAGATCTGACCCTAATTAGTTGGCCTGGCAATGTTCTTATTGAAGGCATTGTTTTGAGAGTGGGGACTTTCTTCAGGGTGAAAACCTAAGATCTATGATCGGGCGATGGCAACGTTTGTGCACTGTTTCTTTCTTGGTGTTGTCTTGGTGCTGTCAGTGTTGCTGTTTCAAGAAATGGATCACTGTAGTGAGATTTTTTTTTGTAATTCTTCTATTTTTTTCGGTTGTGTGCATCATTTACGCCATTAGGGCATAACATTGTTGCAGAGCCTGGTTGTAATTGGTATCTCCACGATATTGATATATGCTCTTTATCTGAAAAAATTGCGAGTCTGTGGCAGGCATAGAGACTTCTTAGGCAGCTTGAGATATGGTTCTCTTTAGTAATAGTGCATACAACACGACGGTCGGTTATACGGTATTGTACATATGGAAGAAGATTATGCCATTCAATAATAATGTAGGAGTACACATGAGAGGTAGATATGGGTATCAATGCAAGCATCATGCACTGATTGAACTTAACATATTTTTCTCAGGTGAAAGAAGATGTGATTTTTGTAACTTTAAGGCAGTGATATACACTTTCTACGATCTGATCCGATCATATGTAATCGATACGGTCCCCTAGGCATCTAGTACATTGTATTGTCTAGTAGGTGAAGGGGCATATTGAGCTACTTCACGTGACGAATAGATGATGCTGACATTTTTACCGGTGATTTCCTAGGTACATCTGTCCTCTCTCACACATGCATATCGACTGAGAATCGAGAGAGATCTCCTGGTTGCTCTCTATGTTCCAAAAGCATGCATGTTTACGTGAATGTCTAGAATTGACGACCAAGCATCAAGCTAGTTAAACACCTATCGACCTCTCAAATTAGCATCTTTAAAGTGATGGAACGAGATCACAACTTTACGCCTTGATTCTTCGCTCATGTTTCCTCTATCGCAGGGATTATATGCTCATGCTAATTGCTGATTTGCACGCCTCGAAGTTCGAAAACATTGACAAATCGTATCAGAACGTGCTTAGCTAGCTAGGCCGGCTGCTTGAGCACTTTATTCCAATATAAACATTTCGTGTGAGGAATGCTTGATGCAAGTGGCAGCAACAGTGTGCTCTAGAAGGCACTAAGTACTTGCTTAAGCCTTGATTAGGCCGGCTTGGAATTTTGGAACTCGATCGCAGAGTGACACGCACGCCGAGTTGAAAAGGGTGCACGCTTGAATTTGCACATCTGGAAATGAAGAAGTAGCCGTGCAGAAGCTGCTAGAGAACCGAACTTTAGTTAGGTGGAGGCAGATCTTTGACTAATGGCGCCATCAGTCCAGGCATCATGCATCTTTTTTTTTCAACCGGGCTTCCACCCCTTTTCATTGCATTCAACGGAAATACCATGTTGGGAAGTAAATACAACGAAGAAAAGGAGTAGGGAGAAGGAATCGAGTTGGTGCAGCTGTGGATAGAATCCACTATGGGGAAAAAACCTGATACCACAAACCAAACCTCGGTCACTACAAAACAAGGGGTATTTCCCCTTTTCATTGAAGTGTATTGAGGAGTATTAAATTCCATTTAATTTAATTTTTCCCTAATACACTTCAATATACTTGGGGTGGGGATTAATCGGACATGGCCTAATGTAATAATGTGGCGTCTGGAAACTCGGACAACAAGAGAGAGAGTGTGCTTCGCTTTATTACAGTTCCTGTAGCATGAATTTTGTGCACGGCAAAAAATAGTCGGCCTCAACACAACATTGCATCGCACCTCGGTCCAACCGGTTATAGGAAAAGAAGAGAGAGGGTTTAGCAATCTAGGCTTTCCACGCTTATTATAACCGGATTGCTAAAACTTCTAATTATGCATATGTAGTCCAAATCATTCAATAATAAATTTATATCAAACAAAAATAAAATCCAAAAAACAGGAAATATACTACAACACAATGTTCATTGATAAAACACAATTCTAATGAAGCAAATCACAAAGTTCATAGAAGCCGAACATCTCAATCATTCATTTTGTTGACCACTCCACTTCCACCATTCCTGAGTGAGATCTTGTTAAAGTTGTTGGTGAGTCATTGCATCTCAAATCTCATGGTGAAATTGAAGGAAGTGTCTGATGCATCTATCTGTATGGGAAATTCGCTACTGAAAGGTCCCACCCAGTGTCCCCTTCCTCCCCCACGCCGCCTTCCGACCAAAGGGAGTATACAATTTCATCTTCGGGAAACTCATGCCCGATAGTGAGACTGCCTGTTGAACGCCTGATGGCACCTTGCTCAGGGGTACATGAATATTTTCTAGAGACATGTGAACATATAAAAATGTTCTTAAACGTTGATAAATGTATTTATGTTTATATAAATTAACATGAAGTCCAAACAGTGTTCAAAGGTTAAAAAACATACGTTTACGTATTCAAACAATATATTCACGGTTCGCACAAAAAATTATTCACAACTCAATAAAATGTTCTCGGTCCAAACAATGTTCACGGGTTCAAATAAAATATGTATATGTATTCTAAAAGTTGTTCTTACTTTCAGAAAATATATAATTTTGCAGATTTTTTTCTTTGGTTCAAAATAGTGTTCATTGGTTCAAAATAAAGTATGATAAAAATGTTTATAGGTTTAAAAAGCACGTTCATAGGTTTAAAAAACATTCATAATTTCAGAAATATATTCATTAGGTTCAAAAATATATTCAAGGGTTTAAAGAAATATGTTCACATAGTTTGAAAAAGGTTCAGAAGGTTTAAATAATTATTCATGGGTTCAAAAATGTACGTTCCTGGATTTAGAAAAATCAAGTGTTCTGAAAAATATTCATGGTTCTTAAAAGTATGTTCCCGCATTCGGGAAAGTAATATGTTCAAAAAATATTCATGGTTCTAGAAAAAAAAGTGTTCATCGATTAAAAAAAAGTGCATGATGTTTCAAAAAAAACATGTTCATGAGGTTAAAAAAATAACTTGGGTTCCCAAAATGTTCACGATTCAAAATGAAGTTTTATGATGTTTGAAAAAAGATCAAGGAGTTAAATAAATAGTTTGACCAGATTCAATAAATATTCACATTTCCACAAAAAAAGGTACATGATGTTTAGAAAAAATGTTCATGGATTCAAAAATACTTTCATTTGGGGTATTAAATAATTTCACATGTTTCAAAAATGGTCAACGCTTTGAGAATTGTTCACGCTGGTCAAACAATAATTCCACAAGGTTAACAAAAATACTTCATGAGATTCGAAAAATCTTTACTGTTCGAAAAAACTTCACAGTATTTCTATAAAGGTTACGAAACAATTTTCTAATAAATAAGCTCACTTTTATAAATGAATACAAGCAAAATACATTAAAAAATCGAAATCTAAAAAATACTAGAGATAATGTTGTACCAAGAGTTACCTTTGTCAGTTGTAAGATTAGCGCGTGGCCACCGCTGTGTAGCTTTTTTTTCATATAGGAAACATTGGAGTTAATCATAACAAGAGATACAGTGCTCTCGGCAGCTACTAATCCTGAAGCGTTCCCGACGCAGTCGTCAAACAAGATAATATATATGTTCATGTATTGGAAAAGTATTTGACAGGATAAAAAATGTGGATGGTACAACAAATGTACATTAGAATAAACTGTCGAAAATAGAAGAATGCAAACGAAAAAATAAAATAAAAATATAAAAGTGCCTGTTTTATTGGCCAATTACATTTCTTAATTAGTCCAGCTGAAGAACTGTTGTGAACCAGTCGACTAGTACAAAGCAGCACAAGGATACGAACCTGTGAAAGCAGCAGGCGACGGGAGCTCCTAGTCACCGCCCTTTGCGGCGTGTGCACGTCGCGCCGCCTGAAGCGACCGCGAGATGGGCCAGGCCCATATATTTCAATACTTTGCTGACTAGCTCGTGTAATCGTGTTTGTGCTTCTACGTTGCTTTCCGGTTCTGGGTTTCTGCTAATTGCTGATGGCTTTCGACTAGTTTTTTTAAAACCTGTTTAGTATTTTATTTTTTGCCAAATACTTTTACATGTTTTATTATTATAAAAAGTATTTTATTCTGATTTTATTTTTTATCACAGTATAATTTTTTCAAACCCATGAATATTTTGTAAAAACACGAACATTTTTTTTCCAAACCATCAATACATTTTCGGAACATGTGAAATTTTTCCGAATCCGTGAATGCATTTTCTTCAACCAATGATAATATATTAAACCTTGTAAACATTTTATGAAAGCAACATAAAAAAATTTCGACACCCTTTTTAGAATTATGTGAAATTATATTTTAAACCTCGTGAACAATTTTATAATTCGTTAACCTATTTTCTGGTCTCCATGAACAATTTATTTTAATCACATGAACTTTTTTTATAAAATTCATTAATCTATTTTCAGAGTACATGAACATTTTCTTTTAACAGAGTGAACATTTTTATAAATCCATTAGCCTATTTCAGAATCCATGAACAAAATTTTAAACATGGTGAATGTTTTTTTGAAATTGTTAACCTATTTTCGAACATCCATGAAAAAACTTTTAATCACGTAAACATTTTTATAAATTCATTAACCTATTTTTTGGAATATGTGAACAAAATTTAAAACATCGTGAACATTTTTCTTTTATCGTTGAACAATTTTTAATCTCACGAATAATTTTTTAAATATGAATGTTTTCAAAGTTAAACAATTTTAAAATGTGAACAATTTTCAAGTTTGAACGATTTTTCAAAAAGACTACTATGAACATTTTTAAAATCCGAACGATTTTCAAAATCTAAACGTTTTCCAAATTCAGAACAATTTTAAAATATATACATTTTTTAAATATCATAAAAGATAAATAAAAATGGAAAATAAATAGAAAAACTAAATAGAAAAAAATAAAAGAAAAAAAACGTAACCAAGAAAACCTGGGGAGGTAACCAGAATGTGCGTCCACTTCAAAACTGAACTTAAGGAGAACAGAAAAGTAGCAGAAAGAGAACTGGACATAGGGTAAGCGTAGTATAATAATAATACCAAAAAATAAAGAAAACAAAAGAGTAGCAGAAAGCGACAGCTTAACCGGGCCAGGCCCACTACAGCAGCGGAAGCCTGAGAGGGGTACGCGGCGCTAGCGATCGGGGCCGCAATAGGCGGCGTATAGGAATTGCGGTAGGCGACGGGGGACTCATTCGCTTGCAAACGGGCGAAACAGTAAAAAAGAAGTAAACTATTTAACGGGGAACAATCTAACTCATATGGCCCGAGCCCATTGCTGGACAGGGGTATATGCGGCGACTCACGAATTTACGCTTGATGCTGCATATACGACGCCAGCAGAACAGAGGCCCATAAATTAGCACGCCGGGCATCCGGTTGCTCAAGAGAGCACCTGTGGCAGCATTGGGCCCTCTTTCGGGCCGTCCTCCTATACACCGATCAGGTCGGCGCGTACCACGCACGGTACAGGCCGGCCCAGTTTAGGTGTTAACCGTTTTTTTTTTCTTTGAATCATTTTTTCTATTCAGTTAATTTATTTCTGTTTCTTTTTTATATAAGACTTGAAAATTATTGAAATTCAAACAAATGATAAAAATAGGTCTCTAATTTAATTTTTTCGTAATTTTTAAAATTTCAAAGTTGAAAATTGTTCAAATTTAAAAAATGTTCAAATTTGAAATTTGGTCGCGTAAAAAAGGTTCAAATTTTTATTTTTTCCAATTATTCAGATTTTAAAATCCGTTCAAATTTTAAAACTTTTAAGGTCTAAAAATTGTTCGACTTTTAAAATTGTTCAAATTTTGAAAATAATATAATTTTCCAAATATGTTCAAAATATAAAACTGTTCATTTTCAAAACTGTTCAAATCTTGAAATTATTCAAATTTTAAAACTATTCAAATTTTAAAATATTCATATTTTGAAAGAATTTCGGGAAATATATTTCTAAAAAAATGTTAGATTCTGAAAAAGAAAATAGTAGTAATAGAAAAGAAACAGAAAAAGGAAAAAATCGTACCAGGGCATAATGGGCCAGGGCCCATCCTACCCGACCTGGTCGCTGGGGTGTGCGGCACCCCCGCACGAGCTGACGGGAGCCCCTATTCAGCGCCCTCGGCGATTCGTACCTGGCGCTCCGCCTGAAAGACCTAGTACTGGGCCGGGCCCATTTGTTCTTGCGAGCTTACTTCGGTCGTAGAGTCGAACGCTGGCTGGCTGGTATCGTTAGTATCAGTTCTGCTCCGATTTTCTAGAGGTTTTCTATCTGTTCTGCTCCAGTTTTCTGGAGGTTTTACATGAAAAATATTCGGATTTCGAAAAGGTTCATATTTGAAAAATATTTCAATTTAAAAAATATTTTTAAAAATGTTCAAAATTTTCCAATCTTGTTTTAGTTTGATTGTAAAAAATATTTAAATCTGAAAAAGTTTGGATATAAAAATGTTCACATTTAAAAATTGTTCGAATCTAAAAAATATTTAAATTTAAAAAATGTTTAAATTTGGACAATGTTCAAATTTAAAAAAATGTTCAAATCTAAAAATGTTCCAATTAAAAAAGTTCAATTCTAAAAAAATGTGTGAACTTTATAAATATTTGAATCTGAAAATGTTATAATTTCAAAATGTTCAGATCTAAAAATTGTTGTAATATAAAAAAGTTGAAAATTAAAACTGTTCAAAATTCGAAAACAGTTCAAAAAATGAAGTGTTTGGATTTAAAAAGTTCGAAAAAGTTTAAAATTCAAGATTGGAAAAAAAGTTCAAAAACTGGTCAGAAAAATCAGAAAACCACGAAAAACCGAAAACCAGAACAAAAACAAGAGCAACCATAGAAAAACCACCTAAAGCCGAAATAAACCTGAGAAAAAACATACCGCTGCTGCTAATGGGTCAGCCCACCCCGTCCGCCGTTTCAGGTGGGAGCGAATCGCTCCCGCAATGAGCAGCGAATAGGGATCGCCCGAGCTGACCAGGTCGGCTTATAGCAGCCCCCTCTTTCGTAAGGCCTATGTTTGAGCAACTTCGTTTGCTGCGTTTCCTTCGAAGAATACACACCCACCCATCCCAATATACCTCATCAGACTTCCCTCAAAACCTCAAAATCAATGGTCAATCCAGTACATAACCGTTCAATTATGTTCACATCAGTCATTCGATTTTCTCAGTTCAGAGCGAGAAATCAAACATTCCCCCATGAAACTGTAACAACCCAACTCAACAGAGAAGCATCAAGTCATGGTACAGATACAGTCATACAGACCCGTACGTCCAGCCACTCACTTAGTTACTTGTATAGTCTCCATTCTACAATTTGCCACTCACTAAGACCAGCAATTCACACGAGTGGGGCATGACGACGAGCCACAGTTGAGCATCCTCTTGTGTGGATGTCGCTCTCTCAAGCATTCTCTTTTCGAGCTCTCTTCCCGTCTCACGCACCTTCACTTTTTCGACAAGAACAGAGAGGTTCGTACCATTTTCAGCAGCTGTCCTCCTAGCATTGCCGCTTTTTTACTCTGAAATGGCTCCTGAGAAGGCAATCGATAGGCGGGTGCGCCCAGGATATCTGAAATTGATCGGTGCCTTCCTCAAGAATTCACCATTCGTCCCTCATCTAGCATTCACAACTTGGATCTCCTCCTCTCTCAAGCATTCTCTTTTAGAGCTCTCCTACTGTCTCACGCACCCCATTTTTTCGACAAGAACAGAGAGGTTTGCTATTTTCATCAGCTATCATCCCCCCTAACATTGCCACTTCTGCCCTGTCTTAACTCTAGTCTCGAGAGAACGCAAAGATAGGTGGGAGCGCACACGATATCTGAGATCACTCGACGCAATCCTTCAGCATTCAGCAGCATCCATCCACTTCCTCCTCCGGTTGTCAGATAGAGCGCCCTTCCAGCTGCCAAGTTCCTCCCCCACCCCAGGAGATCAGGCATGAACCACGACGAGGAGTTCGCGCTGCTCGCCAAGTTCTTCATCTCGGGCTTCCTCATCGGTATCGTGATCGGAGCGCATCCGCCCGTCTGGGCGCGCCCCGCGCTCGAGGTCTTCTTCAACGACTGGTGCGTGCGTGCGCTGGACTGGTGCGCGCGCGTGCTTCACCGGCCGCTTCGCGCGCCGCGCTTGGAGCTCTGACCGGCCTCGTCGCGTCGAGCTCAAGAAGAAGGCGGCCGCTTCCTCGTCAAGAACTCATCGGTGATTATCTAATCTACTGTTGTGTAGTAATAAGTAGTACTGGCAGTGGCTAGCTCCCTCGACGGCTCAGCCTACGTACCGAGGGATGCTCCGGTGCTCCCCCTAAATGAAGTTGAAGGGCTGTAGTTGTTTTTTTTGTGTGTGTTGGGTCCGCCGAAACTCATATCTAGTTCATGTATACCCGTCTATATTGATACAGTATGTGTATGTTGCGTAAGAAAAAAAAGAGGTCACGTGAGTAAGATCTTTATAGGGTCTTTCTATTTCGGCAAACGCACGTGACTGTAGATACGTACAAAAACGAGGTACAACACAATGCGGGCCATATGGGCATATACAAGGTTGTACGGACGATGGACCTACACCAAAATTACAATCATACCCCCACTTATGAATAAGTATGGAAAGATCTTCATCGTTGTTGTGTTTGACACACCCAACATTTTTCCAGGGGAGGAGCACCGGAGCAGAAGTGCTACGTACCAGCGTACGGCGGCTTGGGTTTAGCTGTTAAATCTGCCATGTCTATAGACAGTACGTGAACTTACTGTGCTTTCGTACTCCGTATGCCAGAGGCGAGTTGATCCATCTCCCCTAGTATAATTAAGCCTGTGGGCTGTGTTTACCAGTATTGAATCTTATGCTTCGCCAAGCTACCGAAGAAATCAGATTTGTATTGAGCTACCTATCCTCATCATGTTACGCTTTTGAACTGTCTATGATGTCGCTTTATACAGTTCAGTATCTGGAAACAAGACAACTTTAACACACGCATATCACAGAGAGACGAGTGTGAAAATTTGCAAAAAAAATCTTCTGAGCAGGGAATGTCAACACATGACAAAACGTTTGTAAGGTGAAACTGTGTATCTTCGACAGAACAACTCAATCGACTGCAAGATCATTGGTAAAATTTAGGAAGCCAAACTAGTTTTTTTTTTTTTGAAACGAGGTAAAAGCTTTGTCTTATCTATTAATTTGGAAGATATGACCGAATTAATTAGAGAAAAACCCGGGCCAAAACCATAAAACAACACCAACATCATGGAGTCACGCCCACTTACTACGCCATAGGACCAAACCAACTCAAGATCCGAGAATCAAGACCGAGCCCAAGAGACCACTTCACCCCACCAAGACTAGATGGCCTCGTACCATCGTCAGAGAGAAGACACCATGTAAGCTATGGGAGGAACAAACACGGGATGCTTAAACATAGATGAAGAAACCAACACTAGGAGGGTTGCACCAACACGCTGCCAACAACCAGCATCAAGGGCAACCCCGTCGACCGCACAACACAAAAGGTTGACACTCTCAACCCACTCAAACTTTCGTGGCCGCCGCCCCGACATCCATCTGCTCCGTCACGCCCAATAGACCGCTAACACCAGCTTCTGGGACCACTGTCGCAACTTCCGACCACTCGCTCTCGAAGCGACGACGCCGCACGGCCCAGCCCCCCGCAGCCCAAGCTCCACAGGGAAACCGCTTGTAGACCCTGTACGTCGTGCAAACCTCCACGATAGCGGACCCAAACATAAAGTCAAACTGCCTCCACTGAAGCGTGTCGGCCGAGCCGATAACCTTGCCGCACTAGCACAAAAAGAATGTCACCCAAGTCACGCAAGCAATGACCACTCCTCATGAGGCTGCTGCCCACCATGGCCCATGGGTACCGAGCCCGCCGCCTTGATGCACAACCAGTACGGAGCCACTGCCCCGACATCAACCGACCCATGATGCAAGAGAAACCACAAACAACCACTAAAGTTGACTCTCCAAGACGACACCCACAAGAGGGAGGCGATCACCCCCATCGTCGCTCTCTCCTAATAAATGAAGCTTGAGTTTTCACCAGGAGAGCCGAAGGCATTCTCATCGGAAGAGAGAGCAAAATCCTACAACGATGCTTTCAAGAAGGAAACAACGTCCGTAGACACTGCCATCGTCGGCAGCGGCATGAGGTCGGGGAAAAGACATCCGGATCTTCTCCACTCCGAGAAAAGGCTTGCTCGGAGCTAAGCAAGGATTACCGCACATCTCCATCGTCGACCACCAAGCACCTTGAAACAGCGTCCTGAGAAACACCTCATGCTACGAAGAACACAGCCGCACATCTGCCCTGGTAGGTGGCAGCACTAGCGTGCCTGGCCACCCTCATCCCGGGCCCGATTCCTTGGCATCCTCGAAGCGGCGGCCGCATCAGCACATCACACCGCAAAGCACGCCGCCACACATCCACCAAGACTCGTCGTCCTCGACCTGGGCCGTCGCCCCGGCTTCCTCTCCGCCCCTGCGCTTCCCATGAAGCTCACGAAGATGGCCACCAGAGAGCTCCCGCCGGCCATAGCCGACACGCTGAACCTGAACCCGCCAACCCTCGAGCTAGGGGCTGAGGTCGTGCAAATCAAGATCCACACCGACACGCCCAACCATCAACGACCCCAAATGGATGCCTCCATCTTGGCAACCGCCATCCTCACGCGGCGGAGCTCCTCGATGGAACCAAAGGCCAAGCCAAACTGGTTATAGGAAGAGAAAATAAAGGTTTAGCAACCCATACAAATTCTGTTTTCCATACCTTCTTATAATCGGATTGCTGAACGGGAGTGGCAAGATTTTGAGATCTTACTTCTAATTATGCATATGGAGTCTAATTCACTCAATAATAAATTTAAATTGAGTAAAATAAAATCCAAAAAATAGGACACATATTTATTACAATACAATGTTCATCAACAAAACAAAATTTCAATGAAGCAAATCACAAATTGCATCGAAGCCAAACATGTCAATCAAGTATTCTATTCACCACTCCACTTCCCACATTCTTGAGTGAGATCTTGTTTAAGTTGTTGATGAGTCTTTGCATCTCGAATCTCCTGGTGAAATTGAAGGAAGTGCATGCTGCCTTCTTCTCTCCTACGAGGATGCACTCACTACAAGAGATGGGGGATTTGTTGACGAAAACCCTGGTGACAAAAATGCATACCGTCATGGATGTGTCCTTATAGGTGACGAATTCATCTTTCGTAAAGCATTTAAGGTAATGCTTGACGGTA
>NC_061514.1:343711097-343725992 GCF_022539505.1 Lolium rigidum
CCGCCTCGTTGTTTGCTCGTGGCACATGGTGGAATTCGCAGCCGTCGAAGAAGCCGGATAGCTGCTTGGACATGGAAGCGGTATGAGGCCATGTTGGCGTCCTTCGCATCCCAGTCGCCAGATGCTTGTTGTATGACCAAGTCGGAGTCGCCGAAGCATAGTATGCGACGCACGCCAATCTCCTTGGCCAGCTTCAGCCCATGAATGAGCGCTTCATACTCCGCCACGTTGTTGGATGCGGCGAAGTGGATCTGTAGGACGTAGTCCTGTCGGTCTCCCTTGGGAGAGGTGATGACGATGCCGGCTCCCAAGCCGTTGCGCATCTTCGAGCCGTCGAAGTGCATCTTCCAATGTGTGGAATCCGGCACGGGCGGCGAGATATTGCATCTCGGCCCGGTCGACGAAGAAGTCCGCGAGGATCTGCGACTTGATGGCTGTGCGTGGCTCGTAGAGGATGGTGTGGGCGGCTAGCTCCAGGGCCCACTTGGCAACCCGGCCGTTGGCATCCTTGCTGCCGATGATTTCCGCCAAGGGCGCTGTGGCTACCACCCTGATGGGGTGCTCTTGGAAGTAGTGCTTGAGCTTCTTGGCTGCCATGTAGACGCCGTAGGTGACCTTCTGGTAGTGGGGGTAGTTTTGCTTCGACTGGGAGAGCACTTCGCTGAGGTAATAGACTGGGCGCTGGACCAGCTGCTCTCTGTTTTCGGCTTCTTTGCGCTCCACCACCAGGACAACGCTAACCACGCGGTTGGTGGCTGCGATGTACAACAGCATCGGCTCCATTGAACCCGGCGTTGCAAGGATTGGCGCGGTTGAGAGCACGCGCTTTAAGTCACGGAAGGCTTCGTCCGCCTGCGGTGACCAAACGAACTTGTCCGCCTTCTTCATCAATTGATACAGGGGCAGTGCCTTCTCCCCCAGCCGGCTGACGAAGCGGCTCAAGGAAGCCAGGCAGCCAGCGAACTTCTGGACGTCCTTGAGGCACTGCGGCAGCTCCATTTTCTCAATGGCACTGATCTTCTCCGGGTTGGCTTCGATTCCTCGCTGAGAGACGAGGTAGCCCAGGAGTTGGCCGGCCGGCACGCCGAATGTGCACTTGGCCGGGTTGAGCTTCATCCGAAATCTTCTCAGATTGGTGAAGGTTTCTCTCAGATCATCAAGGAGGGTAGGCATCTCCTTGGTTTTTACAACGACATCATCCACATATGCGTGAACGTTTCTGCCGATTTGATCCCGCAAACACTTTTGCATGCACCTTTGGTAGGTGGCGCTCGCATTTTTCAAGCCGAACGGCATAGTCGTGTAGCGTAAGCCCCGTACGGGGTAATGAACGAAGTCTTTATTTGATCATCCGGATTCAAAGGAATCTGGTGGTAGCCTGAATAGGCATCTAGAAAAGACAACAATTCACAGCCGGCGGTCGAGTCTATGACTTGATCTATGCGCGGCAGGGGGAAGGGGTCCTTCGGGCACGCCTTGTTGAGGCTGGTGTAGTCGATACACATGCGCCAGGAGCCGTTCTTCTTCAAAACCAGGACCGGGTTTGCCAACCAGTCCGGGTGCAGCACTTCCATGATGAAGCCGGCTGCCAGCAGCCGGGCGATTTCTTCACCGATGGCCTTCCTTCGTTCTTCGGCGAAGCGCCTGAGAGGCTGCTTCACCGGCTTGGCGTCGGGCCGGACGTGGAGGTGGTGCTCAGCCAACTCCCTCGGCACACCCGGCATGTCTCTTGGAGTCCATGCGAAGATGTCCCGATTCTCACGGAGGAAGCTGGTGAGCTCGCTTTCCTATTTCTTGCTCAAGCCGGCACCGATGGTGACGTACTTGTCGGCTGCGCCGGGTCCAGCGAGGATCTTCTTGGTGTTGTCGGCCGGCTGGAAGTGGGTCGTCCCAGCCGGGTTGCCTGCAGCCGGCATGTCTGTCTGCGCGGCCTTGGCGAGGGCAACGGCGTCGTGGATGAGCTGCTTCTCGGTGGCGATGACCGGCGTCTGGGCCATCTTGGAGCTCGCGTGGTGCAGTCCATGGAGCGGCGATAGTCGCCGGCTATGGTGATGACCCCCTTTGGGCCGGGCAGCTTCATCTTCAGGTACCCATAGTGGGGCACCGCCATGAACTTGGTCGGGGCCGGCCTGCCCGGGAGCGCGTGGTAGGGACTCACGAGGTCCACCACCTCGAACTCGATTTTCTCGGTGCGGAAGTGATCCGGCTTCCCGAACATCACCTCCGGCGTGATCCGGCCAATCGGCCGGCAGCGGTGGCCCGGCACGATGCCATGGAAGACGGTGGGGGTGGGGCGCAACTCGGCCTCCTGGATGCCCAGCTTGCGGGCGGTGTCGCGGTAGAGGATGTTGATGCTCGCCGCCGCCGTCGATGAGGACGCGCGAAAAACGCACGCTGCGCCGGGTTGTGCCGATGTTGGGGTCGAGGACCATGGCGTAGCTGCCCGGCTTCGGCAGGACAGCCGGTGTGTCGCGGCGATCAAAGGTGATGGCCTGCTCGACCGGCTTAGGTACTCGGGGGACCGGCGGTATGACCGCGTTGACCTCGAGGGAACGGCTCGCTGGCTCGTCTTGTCCTCGGGCTCGGAGGTGAAGATGATGTAGGTAGCATCTTCGGCCAGATATCGGCCATGGTGCACTTGGTTAGCCTCGTGGTGCTCGAGGTTGGCGTTCTCTGCGCCGCCTTGACCACCCGGCCCGCCGGCTGGAGGAGGCGGGGGTGGAGGGGGGAGGGGTTCGCCGCTTGTCAGCCGCTTCATGAAGTGGCAGTCGCGGGTGGTGTGGTTGGAGGGGTTCTTGCCGCTGTGGTACTTGCACGGCGAATCGAGCATCTGCTCGAAGGTGTACTTCGGCTTCCATTGCCGGTCTGTTTGCTTCTGGCGGCGGCTGCCGCCTGCCGCGTTGTCCGACACGGCTGCCACATGGGCGGAACCGTACCGGCGATCCGGCTGGTCGCTGTGGCGCTTGCCGCGGTAGTTGTCTCGCCGGCTGCCATGCGAGCCGCCCTCGGCCGGCTTGTGCTCAGCCGGCTTGTTGTTGTCCCGTCTTGCTGGGGCCGGTGAAATATCAGCCGGCGCCTTGCCGGCTTCCTCTGCCAGCGCGTACTTGTCTACGATGACCATCAAGGCGGCCATCGTCTTGGGCTCGCTGCGGCGTAGCTTGTGCCACAGCATGGTGTTGGGCCGGCAGCCTCCCATGAAGACGCTGATGGCTTGCATCTCGTGCACGCCCTCACGAGAGTTGCGCATCTCGCACCGGCGCGTTAGGTACGCGCGATCCGTCTCGTCCGGGCCCTGCTTGCACATCTCAAGCTGTTGAGGGCGACCCGGCCGGCGATAGGTGCCGGTGAAGTTGCTGATGAAGGCGGCTTCGAAGTCCAGCCAGCCGTTTATGCTGCCGGCCGGCAGGTTGTTGAGCCACGTGCGGGCGGAGCCGAGCAGCATGAGGGGGGAGTAGCGCACAGCCCAGCGCTTGTTGCCCTTGGCGATGCCGACGGCCGTGGAGTAGTCCAGCAGCCAATCTTCCGGCTTGGCGGTGCCGTCGTACTTGGGGGTGTCGCGCGGGAGCTGGAAGCCGTCGACCATGGGCTCGTTGAGGATCCGCGGCCCGAAGCACTTTGGGCCGGCTGGCCCTTCTTCTTCCGCGATGCGGGATTGAACCAGCCGGTCGAGGCGGTCCCGGGCGTCGGCTGGCTCGATGCGCGGGCCCGGCCGGGAGTGGGCCGGCTGGCGAGCGCCGCTGGCTTCTGGAGCCGGCCGGTGAGGGCGTCGAGGCTCGGAGTCTTGCTCCTGGTTCCGGCTCGGTTGGGCCCGGCTGCGGCTGCTGCCGCCGCCTGGTTGGTGGCTCGGCCGGCTTGAGGTTGCGTGCGTGGCGCGGGAGTCGTTGCGCCGGCTTGGTGCTGGGGAGGTGGACTCGGCCGTATCTCTGGCGTTGCCTGCGGCACCACGAGCGTGAGAAGCTCTAGGGTCTCGGGCGTACCTGGGGTCTTTCGACTGCCTGTTGGCAGCCTTCACCAACTCAGTCACCCGCGTGGTCTGGCGGCGTAACTCCTCGCCTTCGAGGCGGTGCAGCTCTTCTGCGGCGGCTTCGGCCGCGAGCATGTTCTTGTCGGGGGTGTTGTAGATGGGCAGCTCCATTGATGGAGCCGGCTCGTCCGCGCCGTCGCGGTCGATCTCGGCGCCTAGGTCGCGGCCTCGCGGCGGATCCGGCCGGCTCGGCCGGGGTTGTCGCCGCCTGGGGTGAGGCCGTGGGCGCGGTTGTACTCGCGGCTGGGTGATGTCCCACTGGCGCTTAGCAGCAGCCAGCTCCTCGGTCTGCTTGAGGAGGAGCACGCGGTGCGCCTCCAGGTCTGCCTCGACGGCGGCGGCGTCGGCGCCGGCGCCGGTGGTGAGCGGAGTGCTCAGCTTTGCCCGGACTTCGTCCAGCCGGGATGGTGGTGGTGGCGGCTTTGCGCCTGATGCGGATGCGTGCCCGCCGACGTGGCGCTCCAGGTCGGGGCCGCGAACGCGTGTGGACTTGGAGGGGAGTTCCTCGCCAGCCATCATGACTTGCACGACGGCGGGGCTGGCGGTAGCGCTGCTGCCGGCTCGCGGGGGAGGGCTAGCGCAGCGCAGCACCTGCCGCGGGTAGCGCGGCGGTGCGACGGTGGCGACGTAGACGTCGTGGCCGCCGAAGGAGATGACGCTGCCGCCGGGCTGGGAAGGGCCGGTCGGCGAAGCAGCCGAGCGTTGTCGCCGACGCAGTCGAGGGAGCCGAATCTCCGGATCAAGTCCGAAGCGACTCGCTCGCCGGTGGTGATGGTGAGGCCCGTCCGGATGAAGACACCGGCCGAGGATGCCTGAAGGACCCACGGTGGGCGCCAAATGTCGTGGTATCGTCACGGCATATGCCATAGGGTGGCTAATCGAAGGTGGTTCCTGAGAGATCTCACGGCGGTATCCGGAAGCGGGTATGGGCACGAGCGACACGGCGACGTACCCAGGTTCGAGGCCCTCCGGTGGAGGTAAAACCTCTACTCCTGCTAGAGTGTATATGATATCACACAGTACAATGAAGCTCCTAGAGCTGTGTCCGGCTGCTCCTGGGAGGCTAAGGGAGACGATGGTCTCTCTCACAGGGCAGCGCTAAGGGTGGAATGAAGTGAGAATGATCGATCCCCTACACGAGAGGGGGTAGTGCGGCTTATATAGGCACCGGCACTTTACATATAAGACCCTATAGTCTCGCGGCCGGCTTGGCCGGCTCCGGCTTCCGCTCCTTCCCGAGGTAGTGACGTCAGGAGCCGTTGAGGCGTAGTGGCCCGTCCCATCCGGCTGCCCAGGTCAGCGGTATGGAGAGGAGGTGTCCCTGTCACCGTCATCCACTGTAGCCAGTACGGATCGTCGTTAGCCATGATGGCCTGTCCGTCGCGTGGCACTATTGCTCCACAGTGCCCCGCGCTTTACGGAAGATGAAGTCAGCATGGACTTTGGGAACCCGGATCACCAACCCGGTTCCTTCCAGTGCAAGACTCGCCAGCCTCTAGTCGGTCTGAGGTGCAGACCCCCAGTCGGATATGGCTTGTAGAAGCCGGCCCAGCTACAGCATTGGCGGCCGTAGCCAGGCCGACTAGGACCTTAGAGCCAGCCGGCTTCCGGACCAGCCGGCCACGGCGCCAGCCGGCTGCTCCTCAGCCGGCCTTTGCCGCGAGCCGGCCAGTGGCCAGCCGGCTGCTCCGCGTCCATTGCCCTACCCGGGGTCTTCCCCCCGACATCGAGGTTGCTCCATTATCACGAGAGCCTGTTTTTTCATCGACTGCAGTTGATGTCGAAGTTCGTTCAAATCTTCTATCTGATCAGCGCCCGAGGAACCTTCAATAAACTCCTCAACGGAAGTTTTTCTCGAGTAAGACGTGGCTGGTAACGCATCCGAAGAACGAGGCACCACGGTATAGTTGTCAAAAACCAACTGGAGAGGAAAATTTCGACATCAATAATTTGGCAAAATAGCTTTCCATTGATTCATTTGGATATTTACATGAGCATTACAAAAGAGGGTTCCTAGTGAACCAATGATAAGCTGTCGCAAAAGCTACTACGGCGACAGCATCAAAAGAGGAAGAACAAAGCAAAAAGCAAGGACAAGACGGTCTACTTGACCTCCGGCTTTGTAGAACTAGGGGAAGGAGTTGGTTTGCATCCGAGGAAGGAGAGGATTTTCTTCGAGTTCAGCTTGGCAGCCTTAATCAAGGATTGCCACATCTTCGTCTCCATCTTCTTCACATCACCAACCTTCGCCCAGTCGACGCTTTGTTGGCTTTCGGGAACCAGGGCGATGGTGCCTTAAACGCCAATCTTCAAGCCCTCTTGTCGGAGGCCCAGCCCAAGATCTTCTTCGGGAATAAATTGCTTGGCCAGGGCAGAAAAGGTGTCGGGCTGCTTTTTCTTCGTGAAGAAGTAGGGAAAAAGCCGAGTAAACGCCAATTTCGCATCGGCGATGCTTTGGCGCACTTCATCTCCATGAATCTCAAGAAGAGAAAGAGCGTCAAGAAGGCGATCATCTTCTGGATTTTCGAGTTCAAAATCTTGATGCATCTTCCCTGCTGAAACAAATTCCGGATTGTCATCATGTGCACGGAAAAGCAAAGGTTCGAGAAAAATCAAAGTGGTTACAACACTTACTAACGAAGCGTCGATTTTGCGACTCCAAGCGGGCGATGATGTCTTCCTCGCGAGCAGATTGTCGAGTTGTGTTCTCGCTCAAGGCATTTTCCGCGTCATGGAGCCTTTTTCAAAGACCCTCGACAGCGGCAGCGTCTAACTCAGCCTTTTCGCGAGCTTTTTCGCTTTGCTCCCGCTTGAGGGCAAGATCATCAGCGCGCTTATTAGCCTCAGAAAGGGCCTCTAGCAAAATAAAGGATGACAACGTTATGACAAAATAGAAGAGGAAAATCTACTCGATGAAAATAAGCAAGAGAGGAATACCTTTGAACTTATTAGCATGGTCACGGTACACGATAAATTGGGTACCAAGACGAATGAATTCTTTCATCAAAGGCTGAAAAGTCACACGGATGAGAAAATCAATTTAGGGAAAAAGTTCGACAGCAAAAAGAGAATGAGAATAGCACTTACATCGTCCATAGGAGGAGTTGCCGAGCTATCGGTCAAGAGACTCAACTCTTTGCCCAGTTTAGTCCTCGCTCTCTTCGGCGACGGGGCACGGGGGCTCACGACAGGAGTTGGATGTCCTATGTCCTGTTGAGGAGGCGAGGTTTCGTCCGCGCCAGGGCGAGTCTCGGAAATAACTAAAGTACGAGACATGCTCGTTAGAGCAGTCACATCAACAGGAGGATATTCTTCCTCGTCGCCACTGTACACCAAGAAAAAGTATAAGAAACAAAACAGGCAAAATATCGGGTGCAAAAGAAAAAGGCGACAGAGACTTACGAGCTAACGAGGGCATCATCATGAGGATTGAAGGTTTTCCCCTCCTCTTCGGGTGAAGTCTCCTCGATAGGGGATTTACCCGCTTTGGAGGTGCCAGAGTCTGCGACCTCATCCCTTTTCCTCTTGTTCGTCGGAGAAGCAGCAGAGGGGAGAGAACGCGTAGACTCAGAGGCCTCAGATTCAGCTTCTCTTTCAGAGGAAGCCGCGGATTTATGAGAACCCGCAATTTCACTCTCAGGGCGAGAAGTCGGTGACGACGGTTCTTTCCTCGACTTCCCCGCCTTCAGGAAGGGGAGGAAGAGAAGATAAAACTTGATGTTTCTACAAGGTGAAAAGATGTGTCGACAATAAGTTATACCAGGGAAATCAGCAATATAGTAGTCGACAAATGTTAAAATTTCGGAAGGACAAAGATAGTTTACCTTGGGAAGGGCGTTGGTGCCGCTATGCGGCTCCACGCGACATGATGTTGGGATGGCGTCCTTTTTGCTCAGCGATGAGATCTTTCGGACGAGCTTTTCCAGATCCTTAACCGAAAGGTCCTTGGAGAAGCGGTCCACGTCTTTGTCGCCAGCATACATCCAGAGAGGGTTTTTGCGAGCCTGTAGAGGCTGCACCCTAATCCTAAGGAAGTATGCAGTAATCTGAATACCCGACAGCTCTTTGCCGCGGGTGTTCTGAAGTTCGTGGATGCGCTTCATCAGCGCCTCTGTCGCTGTTTTCTCTTCATCAGTAGCTTCGGCATCCCTCGACTGACGACGAAAGATTTTCTCGCCACCATCAAAAGGAGCGACATTGTACTCTTGCGAGTCATTGTGCTCTTCATGGATATAAAGCCATCTTTTGCGTCACCCTTGAACAGAGTCAGGGAATTTGACATCGAAATATTCGACATCTGGGCGGACGCAGATAACTACACCACCTACATTATAGGCGGTGGTGTGGGAGCTGTTGCGGTGGACAAGGAATATGCGTTTCCACAGGCCCCAATTGGGAGGGGTCCCGAGAAAGCATTCGCAGAGGGTGATGAAGATAGAGATGTGAAGGATGGAATTGGGGGTGAGATGATGAATTTGCAGGCCGTAAACAAAGAGTAATCCACGAAGAAATTCATGGATCGGAGTAGCTAAACCGCGGATGAGATGGTCGACAAAGGTTACCCGGTATCCAATGCACGGCGTGGGGTAGCTCTCCTCGCCGGGGAAGATCAGCGTCTTCTCCTGCTTCATGAACCCGAGCTTCTTGAGCAGGTTCACGTCCTGGTTGGAGATCCTGGATCTCTCCCACTCGGAAAACTGCAGATCTTCCGTCGCCATAGGGGAGGTGTGCTTGGTGAGCTTTGACCACGGCGGCATTCAGTAGGATTGGCTGTAGTAAGGAAGCAAGCACAAGCGCGGGAGCGTTTTTTGCAATGGGGATTTTGGAGAGAGATAGAACAGAGGAGCGGCGCAGCGAAGGGGAGAACGGAGGAAGAAGAAGGCCTTTTGATATAGAAAACCTGCAAATCGATGCACCGTTGGATGCAGCGGTAATGGACTTGATACTGAACACGTGGCTCAGGGGGTAAAAATGTATTTTTACTATGATGGAACTGAACATGCGCTATAGTGTGCATGCCAGGAAAAGTGGAGGCCCTGTGTCCCCCACTTGCGTAACGTGTCAAAACGACGCAGATTTTGGGTCCACAAGTCAGTGAAAGGTCGGAACTCGCGTTTTCCCGGTACCACGGTCGTGGCTATCGTCAGCACTGATGTCATTTAAAAAGAGAAGAAATTTTGACAATGACTTTTTGAGGATTGGCGACAGAGCTAGATTGATGATAACTTCGTGAGCTTTTGATCAAATTCAAGTTTTTGATCAAACGCTCGGGGCTACTTTAGAAAGAAGGAAACCTCGAGTATAGCAAGAAAGAAAAAGCGAGAGCCTATGATCAAATGCATGCATTTGTCCATATGCTCGGGGGCTACTCCCATTGGGAGCGCTAGTCGCGCACCCGATAAAAGTGGAAGACTTGGACAAGGTGACAATATAGCGACAAAGGGTGTTACACTGGTGAGCCTACAACCAAGTACAAGTCCTTGGTTGTAGCCTCGGGGGTGATACGCGTACAGCACGCGTCCGTTGGGAACCCCAAGAGGAAGGTGTGATGCGTACAGCGGCAAGTTTTCCCTCAGAAAGAAACCAAGGTTTATCGAACCAGTAGGAGCCAAGAAGCACGTCGAAGGTTGATGGCGGCGGGATGTAGTGCGGCGACACCAGGGATTCCGGCGCCAACGTGGAACCTGCACAACACAACCAAAGTACTTTGCCCCAACGAAACAAGTGAGGTTGTCAATCTCACCGGCTTGCCGTAACAAAGGATTAGATGTATAGTGTGGATGATGATTGTTTGCGAGAAAACGAGTAGAACAAGTATTGCGAGTAGATTGTATTCAATGTAAAAGAATGGACCGGGGTCCACAGTTCACTAGAGGTGTCTCTCCCATAAGATAAATAGCATGTTGGGTGAACAAATTACAGTCGGGCAATTGACAAATAGAGAGAGCATTACAATGCACATACATGATATGATAAGTATAGTGAGATTTAATTGGGCATTACGACAAAGTACATAGACCGCTATCCGAGCATGCATCTATGCCTAAAAAGTCCACCTTCAGAGTTATCATCCGAACCCCTTCCAGTATTAAGTTGCAAACAACGGACAATTGCATTAAGTATGGTGCGTAATGTAATCAATAACTACATCCTCGGACATAGCATCAATGTTTTATCCCTAGTGGCAACAACACATCCACAACCTTAGAACTTTCCATCACTCGTCCCGCATTTAATGGAGGCATGAACCCACTATCGAGCATAAATACTCCCTCTTGGAGTTAAGAGCAAAAACTTGGCCGCAGCCTCTACTAATAACGGAGAGCATGCAAGATCATAAACAACACATAGGTAATAGATTGATAATCAACATAACATAGTATTCTCTATCCATCGGATCCCGACAAACACAACATATAGAATTACGGATAGATGATCTTGATCATGTTAGGCAGCTCACAAGATCCGACAATGAAGCACATAAGGAGAAGACGACCATCTAGCTACTGCTATGGACCCATAGTCCAGGGGTGAACTACTCACTCATCACTCCGGAGGCGACCATGGCGATGAAGAGTCCTCCGGGAGATGATTGCCCTCTCCGGCGAGGGTGCCGGAGGCGATCTCCCTGAATCCCCCGAGATGGGATTGGCGGCGGCGGCGTCTCCGGAAGGTTTTCCGTATCGTGGCTCTCGATACGGGGGTTTCGCGACGAAGGCTTTAAGTAGGCGGAAGGGCAACGCGGGGGCCACACGAGGGCCCCACACACCAGGGCCGCGCGGCCAAGGGCCAGGCCGCGCCGCCCTGTGGTGTCGGCGCCTCGTGGCCCCACTTCCTTTCCCCTTCGGTCTTCTGGAAGCTTCGTGCAAAAATAGGACCCTGGCCGTTGATTTCGTCCAATTCGGAGAATATTTCCTTACTATGATTTCTGAAACCAAAAACAGCAGAAAACAGCAACTGGCTCTTCGGCATCTCGTTAATAGGTTAGTGCCGGAAAATGCATAAATACGACATATAATGTGTATAAAACATGTAGATATCATCAATAATGTGGCATGGAACATAAGAAATTATCGATACGTCGGAGACGTATCAGCATCCCCAAGCTTAGTTCTCGCTCGTCCCGAGCAGTGTAAACGATAACAAAGATAATTTCGGAGTGACATGCCATCATAACCTTGATCATACTATTGTAAGCATATGTAATGAATGCAGCGATCAAAACAATGGTAATGACATGAGTAAACAAATGAATCATAAAGCAAAGACTTTTCATGAATAGTACTTTCAAGACAAGCATCAATAAGTCTTGAATAAGAGTTAACTCATAAAGCAATAAATCAAAGTAAAGGTATTGAAGCAACACAAAGGAAGATTAAGTTTCAGCGGTTGCTTTCAACTTGTAACATGTATATCTCATGGATATTGTCAATGTAAAGTAATATAACAAGTGCAATATGCAAGTATGTAGGAATCAATGCACAGTTCATACAAGTGTTTGCTTCTTGAGGTGGAGAGAGATAGGTGAACTGACTCAACATAAAAGTAAAAGAAAGGCCCTTCGCAGAGGGAAGCATTGATTGCTATATTTGTGCTAGAGCTTTGGTTTTGAAAACAAGAAACAATTTTGTCAACGGTAGTAATATAGCATATGTGTTATGTAAATTATATCTTACAAGTTGCAAGCCTCATGCATAGTATACTAATAGTGCCCGCACCTTGTCCTAATTAGCTTGGATTACCGGGATTATCGCAATACACATGTTTTAACCAAGTGTCACAAAGGGGTACCTCTATGCCGCCGATGGCGTGTATTTCACACGTTCGTTGGGCAACCCCAAGAGGAAGGTATGATGAGCACAGCAGCAAGTTTTCCCTCAGTAAAGAAACCAAGGTTTATCGAACCAGGAGGAGCCAAGAAGCACGTTGAAGGTTGATGGCGGCGGGATGTAGTGCGGCGCAACACCGGAGATTCCGGCGCCAACGTGGAACCTGCACAACACAACCAAAGTACTTTGCCCCAACGAAACAAGTGAGGTTGTCAATCTCACCGGCTTGCTGTAACAAAGGATTAACCGTATTGTGTGGAAGATGATTGTTTGCAGAGAAAACAGTAGAACAAGTATTGCAAGTAGATTGTATTTCGAGTAAAGAGAATTGGACCGGGGTCCACAGTTCACTAGAGGTGTCTCTCCCATAAGACGAACAAGCATGTTGGGTGAACAAATTACGGTTGGGCAATTGACAAATAAAGAGAGCATGACAATGCACATACATATCATGATGAGTATAGTGAGATTTAATTGGGCATTACGACAAAGTACATAGACCGCCATCCAACCGCATCTATGCCTAAAAAGTCCACCTTCGAGGTTATCATCCGAACCCCTCCGGTATTAAGTTGCAAACAACGGACAATTGCATTAAGTATGGTGCGTAATGTAATCAACAACTACATCCTTAGACATAGCATCAATGTTTTATCCCTAGTGGCAACGAGCACAACACAACCTTAGAACTTTACGTCATCGTCCCGAGTGTCAATGCGGGCATGAACCCACTATCGAGCATAAGTACTCCCTCTTGGAGTTAAAAGCATCTACTTGGCCAGAGCATCTACTAATAACGGAGAGCATGCAAGATCATAAACAACACATGTATAACTTTGATAATCAACATAACAAGTATTCTCTATTCATCGGATCCCAACAAACGCAACATATAGAATTACATATAGATGATCTTGATCATGATAGGCAGCTCACAAGATCCGACAATGATAGCACAATGGGGAGAAGACAACCATCTAGCTACTGCTATGGACCCATAGTCCAGGGGTAGACTACTCACACATCACACCGGAGGCGACCATGGCGGCGTAGAGTCCTCCGGGAGATGATTCCCCTCTCCGGCAGGGTGCCGGAGGCGATCTCCCGGGATCCCCCGAGATGGGATCGGCGGCGACGGCGTCTCGTAATGTTTTCCGTATCGTGGCTCTCGGTGCGGGGGTTTCGTCACGGAGGCTATTTGTAGGCGGAAGGGCAAGTCAAGAGGCGGCACGGGGGGCCCACACCACGGGCCGGCGCGGCCAAGGGGGGCCGCGCCGCCCTAGGGTTTGGCCACCCCGTGGCCCCTCTTCGTCTCGTCTTCGGTCTTCCGGAAGCTTCGTGAGAAAATAGGCCTCTCGGGCTTTTATTTCGTCCAATTCCGAGAATATTTCTTTACTAGGATTTCTGAAACCAAAAACAGCGAGAAAACAGACAACCGGCACTTCGGCATCTTGTTAATAGGTCGGTTCCGGAAAATGCACGAATATGATATAAAGTGTGCATAAAACATGTAGATAACATCAATAATGTGGCATGGAACACAAGAAATTATCGATACGTTGGAGACGTATCGGCATCCCTAAGCTTAGTTCCGCTCGTCCCGAGCAGGTAAAACGATAACAAAGATAATTTCGGAGTGACATGCCATCATAAACTTGATCATACTATTTGTAAAGCATATGTAGTGAGTGCAGCGATCAAAACAATGTGTATGACATGAGTAAACAAGTGAATCACAAAGCAAAGACTTTTCATGAATAGCACTTCAAGACAAGCATCAATAAGTCTTGCATAAGAGTTAACTCATAAAGTAATAATTCAAAGTAAAGGTATTGAAGCAACACAAAAGAAGATTAAGTTTCAGCGGTTGCTTTCAACTTGTAACATGTATATCTCATGGATATTGTCAACATAGAGTAATATAATAAGTGCAATAAGCAAGTATGTAAGAATCAATGCACGTTCACACAAGTGTTTGCTTCTTGAGGTGGATAGAAATAGGTGAACTGACTCAACATTGAAAGTAAAAGAATGGTCCTCATAGAGGAAAAGCATCGATTGCTATATTTGTGCTAGAGCTTTGATTTTGAAAACATGAAACAATTTTGTCAACGGTAGTAATAAAGCATATGCATCATGTAAATTATATCTTATAAGTTGCAAGCCTCATGCATAGTGTACTAATAGTGCTCGCACCTTGTCCTAATTAGCTTGGACTACCTGGATTATCACCGCAATACATATGCTTTAACCAAGTATCACAAAGGGGTACCTCTATGCCGCCTGTACAAAGGTCTAAGGAGAAAGCTCGCATTTGGATTTCTCGCTTTTGATTATTCTCAACTTAGACATCCATACCGGGACAACATAGACAACAGATAATGGACTCCTCTTTTAATGCTTTAAGCATTCAACAACAATTAATTCTTTTCTCATTAGAGATTTGAGGATGTTTGTCCAAAACTGAAACTTCCACCATGGAACATGGCTTAAGTTAGCGGCCCAATGTTCTTCTCTCACAATATGCATGCTCAAACCATTCAACTCGAGTGTAGATCGCCCTTACTTCAGTACAAGACGAACATGCATAGCAACTCACATGAAATTCAACAATGAGTTGATGGCGTTCCCCGATAAACATGGTTATCGCACAACAAGCAACTTAATAAGAGATAAAGTGCATAATTACATATTCAATACCACAATAGTTTTTAAGCTATTTGTCATATGAGCTATATATTGCAAAGGTGAATGATGGAATTTTAAAGGTAGCACTCAAGCAATTTACTTTGGAATGGCTGGAAAATACCATGTAGTAGGTAGGTATGGTGGACACAAATGGCATAGTGGTTGGCTCAAGTATTTTGGATGCATGAGAAGTATTCCCTCTCGATACAAGGTTTAGGCTAGCAAGGCTTATTTGAAACAAACACAAGGATGAACCGGTGCAGCAAAACTCACATAAAAGACATATTGTAAACATTATAAGACTCTACACCGTCTTCCTTGTTGTTCAAACTCAATACTAGAAATTATCTAGAC
>NC_061514.1:343726092-343739784 GCF_022539505.1 Lolium rigidum
ATGATTTGATTCGGGATTATTGCTCCCGGTTCCAATGGCTAGAACACGAGAAAAATATAGTCTTGGTTCGTTAGGGACCTTTAGTCCCGGTTCCAACGGCTAGAACACGAGGAAAATATAGTCCCGGTTCGTTAGGGACCTTTAGTCCCGGTTAGTACCAATAACCGGGACTAAAGGTTCTACGTGGGGTGCGGCAGGCCAACCGGGACTAAAGACCTTTTGTTTGCCCCAAACTAAAGACCTTTTATTTGCGCCAAAACTAAATTTTCTTATATCTGTTGAATATTTGATACGTGTTTTAATATGAATTTGAATAACTATTGCATACTTTCGAATGTGAACAAACTTTGAACATGGAAAGTATTTGAATTTGGAGAAGCAATCGAAAACAATTTTCTGTTTTGTAGAGTAATTAATCAAACTATTTAAACCATTAACCAAACCCACGCTCCGATTTCCATTTCACTACTTGACAGACATGACAACACCTCTAGTGTGAGGTCGATCACTGTCCATTAACTTCATCGCGGAGGCGTTCACGGGCTTGTGGGAAAATTTTCCCGGGCGGAACTTCCGAAGATGTTCTAGGGCGTGTGCACTAACGACATCTTCGAGAAGTTCCACCACGGGAGATTTCCCAACCCTTTCCTCGTAGATGTAAGATATTAACACTGGAGATGGTTGGCTTGTTTTTGCTAATTATATAGGTTTGTGACGTACCATAGGGAGATTCCCCAACACTGTTAGAGGAGATGGAGGCTTTCACGGTCTTGCGGAGAAATTTTCCTGAGCCAGAACTTCCGAATATTTTCTAGGGTGTGTGCACCAACGACATCTTTGAGAAGCTCCGCCATGGGAGATTTTCCAACCCTTTCCCCCGGCCATGGGGATGAAGCTCCCTACCTTTTGGTTTGCTTGTTGAGCTGCTTGCGATTAGCGACGCTCGTTTTAAAGGCCCAGCGCCGCTTCCTCCTTCGTCTTGTTCCTGCCGAAAAACTATTTAGTCCCGGTTGGTTCCTCTGGCAGGACATCATGCGCTACATTCCTTATCTCGCCGAGTAGTGCGTCCACCCAAGCGTCCTTATTCCAACGATAGTTTTATTAGATGACAATAAAAATCCACCTTTAGTCTCGGTTGCAGCCACCAAACGGGACTAAAGGTTGGTCCGCGAAAAACCCTTTGGTCCATGTTGAACCCACCGAACGAGACTAAAGGTTGGCCTACCGGAAAACTCTTTAGTCTCGGTTGGTCCCTCAGATAGAACGTCGTGCGCTCTTATCTCGCCGAGCAGTGCGTCCGCACACGCGTCCTTATCCCACCGACAGTTTTTTTATGTTGAAAGTTTTGCCAGATTTTTAAATGATGCAAAATTTTCCTGCTCTTATTCCGGTTGGTTCCTCCAATCGGTACTACTTTCATGCTGCTTCCTTCTAGTATGAATTTTAGTATTGCTCCCAAGTTTGTGCAACAAACTGCATGTGTCGGTCTTCAACTTCCTGCAATCAATTGTAGGCAGGGAAAATTGCTTTGGATCACCCAATAAACATCTTAGATGACTCTCCTCTCATAAGTTTGCAGGTTACATTCTTTTATTCTCTTCTTTTGATGGCCCATGATTATTAGCGGTCTCTTTTCTTTCTTTCTTATACTATTTTAACTTTACTGTTGGATGTATTAAAGTGCCAGAAGGGTGCTAATTCTATGGATCATTTCGGTTTTATGTTCCTGTCAAAGAATCTAAAAAGGTATATATCATAGACGGTGAAGTACTCTCCTGCTCTTCCGAAGCTTTTTGGCTACAGAGTAAGACATCTGGACTTTTCTTTGCCATGTTCAAACAGTATGGGGACGTGGCTCTTCAGTTCCTTCCATCTGCTCAGGATATACTATGTGAATTCTTAACCATGAGGGGCTTAGGGGCTTAAGTATCTCTCTTTAAGATTTTGTCTTTTCTCGGATCATTACTCATGGAGAAAACATGCTGATGAGGTTAATCTAGCATTGAATGAGGTCGAAGAGGATTTTCTTTTCAAACAACTAGTGCTAAGCCCAAATTTCATACCAAATCTGAAGTGTTATGATGACTGTGATGATATATCTAATTTTCACAAACAATCTGATTTCAATCAGAACAGTCTACCAATGATCTTCAATCATTGCATTTAAGAGTGTGTTTAGTGATCTTCTTAAGACGGTTCAACAACACAAGAGTAAAGAGAATTCATTGATAGTGATGATGAATGCAGTAAGTAAGGGTAGCATGCTGAAGTTTGTGCAACAAACTTTATGTGTCGGTCTTCAACTTCCTGCATTTAATTGTTGGCAGGGCAAATTGCTTTGGATCACCCAGTGAACATCTCAGAAGACTCTCCTCTCATAAGTTTGCAGGTTATTTTATTTTATTCTCTTATTTGATGGCCCATGATTATTGTGCGGTCTCTTTTCTTTCTTTCTTATACTATTTTAGCTTTACTGTCACGATGTATTAAAGAGCCAGAAGGGTGCTAATTCTCTAGATCATTTTGGTTTTCTGTTCCTGTCAAAGAATCTAAAAAAGGTATAGATCATAGACGGTGAAGTACTCTCCTGCTCTTCCGAAGCTTTTTGGCTACAGAGTAACATATCTAGCCTTTTCTCTGCCATGTTCAAACAGTATGGGGCCGTGGCTCTTCAGTTCCTGTCATCTGCTCAGGATGTACTATGTGAATCTTAACCCCGAGGGGCTTAAGTGTCTTATTTAAAAAAATTATCTGTTTTCCAGATCATTACTCAAGGAGAAAACTTGCTGATGAGGTTAATATAGCATTGGATGAGGCCGAAGAGGCTTTTCTTGTCAAACAACTATTGCTAAGCCCAAATTCCATACCAAATCTGAAGTTTTATGATTACTGTGTTGATCTATCAAATTTTCATAAACAATCTGATTTCAATCAGAATAGTCTACCAATGATCAAATCTTCAATCATTGCATTTAAGAGTGTGTTCGCTGATCTTCTTAAGATGGTTCAACAACACTCGAGTAAAGAGACTTCATTGATAGTGATGATGAAGAGAAAAAAAATGGGATTAAGTTCTCTTATAGATAAGCATACAGAACAATGGCAAAATGGTTAATACTAGAGAACATTTATTTTAGAAAACAGAAAATAATTTTCGATTATTTTTCTAAATTAATGCATTTTTTATGTTTAAAGTTTTGCCAGTTTTTAAATTATACAAAAAATATGAGTTAATGAATTTTTAATTGAAAAAAGACAAAAAGGTTAATAGTTTGGCTAGTTAGAACATTTATTTTACAAAACAGAAAATGATTTTGGATTATTTTTCTAAATTAAAACATTTTTTATGTTGAAAGTTTTGCGAGATTTTCAATTATGCAAAGCATATGAGTTAATGCATTTTAATTAAAAAATGGCAAAAAAGTTAATATATATTTTGGCTAATTAGAACATTTATTTTAGAATACATAAAATGATTTTGGATTATTTCTAAATTAAAATATTTTTCATGCCGGAAGTTTTGGTAGATTTTAAATTATGGAGATGTTATTTTAATTCATATTCTAACACTTTGCAAAATGTGAAAACGGTGGGAAAATTGAAAATCCACCAAAACAACCTTTTATTCCGGTTGGTTCCTCCAACCGGGACTAAGGGTCATTTTGCGCGCGCGAACGAAGTGTCGGCTGAAAATTACCTTTAGTCCCGATTGGAGATACAAACCGGAATAATAGACCCTTTAGTCCCGGTTGGAGATACCAACCAGGACTAAAGGTCCTAGGGTATATTAGTGGACCCTTCGTCCTCCCAGTTCGTTAACTGGGAGGCCTCATAATCTTCTCCGACTGCCGCGCCATTGCTTTGTTCGCGGGAGAGGAGAAGTTGCGCCGTCCGCCGCCACTGTGTTCTCGCTCAGGTATGCCCAATCCACTGCCTCCGTTCGCCGGCGCACCCAATCCACCTTATAATCTCGCGCCGTGTGGATTTGCAGTAGAGCGCGTGTGGAGGAGAAGCCACCACCGTCGGCCGTCCGTGGAGGAGAAGTCGTCGCCGCTGTCGTTCGCCGTGCCTCCGCCGCGCCGGCCGGTGTGGAGGAGAAACAGAGAATGTAAGAGAAAAGAGAGAAAAAAGGGAGAAAACGTAGAAATAGAAAATAAAATAGGATAATAGAATAAAAATAAGATTATTACTACATTTGGCACATGGAACATTATTATGAGAATATGATTTTGAAATAAAAAGGGAGAAATAAAAATTCTATTATTGCATCGAAAATTTGAATTATAAATTAGAAATGTGATTATTGCTTAGAAATAGAAATGTGATTATTTCATACTCCATTTTATATTATTATCAAGATTATTTAGCACATGGAACATTATTATGAAAAATAGGATTTAGAAATACTAACAATAAAAATAAATTCTATTATTGCATAGAAAATAGGAATTAGAAATAAAAATGGGGATGGAGAAGTTGGAAATAGAAATGGAGATGGAGAAAATAGAAATGGAGAGGAGATGGAGAAAATAGAAATGTGATTATTTCATACTCCATTTTATATTATTATCAAGATTATTTAGCACATTCTCCTATTTGGCACATGGAAATAGAATTTCTTCTATTTGTATTCAATACTCCATTTATTTTATTGCTTAGAAATAGAAATGGAAATGGAGATGTGGACACAATAGAAATAGAAATAGAGACGAAGTAAATAGAATTAGAAATTAGAAATAGAAATATAGTGGAAGTAAATAGAAATAGAAAGTACAAATGTGATTATTTCATACTCCACTTTATATTATTATCAAGATTATTTAGCGCGTGGAACATTATTTTAATGAAAAACAAGTTATGTTAATGCAAACTAGTTTTAATACCTTGTTTTAATGCAAAAAGGAGAAATAGAAAATCTATTATTTCATACTCCATTTACATGTACCACTGTTAATGCAAAACTCCAGTTAATTCAAAACTTGTTTTATATTTTTTGTATGTATTAATTAAGCTATGGACGGCGGGAGAGACCATGAAGAAGAACTGTTCCAAATTATAAACGAGGGTGCAACTCCTAACGGTGGAGGAGATAATGTTGGTGAGGGAATGGAGATTTAAGCAAGAGACGAAGCGGAAACAAGCGATCATTGTGATGATGGCTCATATAATGATGGCGAGGTATTATTAAGCATCTGGTGTTCACTACATAGATGCATTACTTGTATATATACTAACGAATGTTTCTTCTTTTAGATCTCAGCATCGAGAGAGTCTTCTAAAAGGACACGAGGCGGGACCAAACCTCTCGGCGATAATGTGCATCTACCAATTGAAGAAGTCTCCCGACTTGGCGAACCGTTGCTTCCCATTGCGAACGCAAAAGCATTTATAAATCAATGCAGGGTTGTTGTTCGGGAGAACATCCCGATCACCGTTCGGGAATGGAATAAGCCAACAGCAGATGAAATTACTTTTGTCTACAATGGTACCAAAGAGGAACTTTGGGATTCGCTAATGAAACATTTCACCCTACCAGTCTTGGTGACTACTGCGCTCACAGACGCCATGAGGCGTAAAGTTAAGGAGTGGGCTCTTAAGAAGATGGCCACACAATTCTAGACCTTCAAGAAAAGGTTATATAAGTATTAGAGATTTCTATTTTCGTGCCCTCGGTTCCTTAGTTGTACTCAGTTTTCCCCAGCTCCTTAGTTTTTGCTAAGTTTTCCCCAACTCCTTATCTGAAACTCGCAGAAGGAGGTCGGACGGTAGGATTCCCGTTTAGTTGACCGTTCCATGCTGACGTGTGGGGCTGTGTCGTGTGGGGCCGCGCCGCGTGGGGCTGGTAGAAAGGGACCGCTTGGGATAGGACGAGACCGTGTTTGGTTGTACGTGAGCAGGAGCTGGGTTCTATCTCTCTCGGTCCAAATTGGCATATCCCTTTTTAAGAGCACCTTTTTCCTCTCTTTCTCTGTAACAGTTCTCTCTCTTTTCACCAAATTAGTATCAAATCTAGAGAAGCTTCTATTTCTATATTTTTCTTCAATGATTGTTGCCTTTTGGCCCTCGTTTTTTGCCCAATATGGTAACAAATCTAGAAGCTATGATAAATTCACAACAACATATATAATAAATCACGAAAACTAAGTATAATACATAAACTCATACAGCAGCCAAAAGCAGCCAATAACGATGTTTATGTTCACGTCAAACTAAGCTGAAAATAATACAAGACGCAATGTATGGCCAACATGAAGACTAGGCCCAGGATGAATGAATCATAACTTCATTCTTCATATATTTCTTCGTCGCTCCATTCCTGTATCTGAAGGAAATATTCATTGAACTCCTTCCGTCTGCAGTGTGCAGCCAATACATCCTCCAAACGGTATGGCCTTTGTTCATCTCTCAGACCGTAGATTCCTAATCTATCCATATGCCGTGGCCAATCATCCCAGGCCTTTCTATCATCAAAGTACTCTATGATATAACCTAAATCCGTGTAGTAGATGCAGCCAGGTCGAAGTGTCGGGTGCACTCTCGTGTCGACGGAGATACACAGGATATGATTGACGAAGAAGGCACGACTACCAATGTTATTGACGGCATGGAGAGAGCGGCTCGCAATGTCCACACGGTACACCAATGGTGCTTGAGCTTCCTCCAAATGCATGTTGTCCAACAACACAAGCATCAGATCACCATCCGAGTTCACAAGGTAGAACTTGTCATTTCCAAGTTCTGGAAATGAAAATAGTGTCTCCATGTTGACATTGCTCGGGCGTTGCTCCAACTGGACACTTTTGGTGCACACTAATTTTCCTAACTCAAAATTGTTCGCAGCTATTGCATACAATTCACCATTGAACGGGGTAATGCAACGCAGAGTATGGTGCTCGATCAAAAATTAAATTCTCCCCAATCTTCATCTATATCCTTAGTTGGAGTGCTCTCATCGACCCAAGCAATTTCCTCCGGGTAATGTGTGGCAACGAAGATCATAGTCGGGGACTTCATTACAGCGACTGAGTACAGAAAAATAGTTGGCATATGCGCCTCAAACATAGTGTTCAATGTCTTTGTGAGTGGGTTCAGAAGCCGTATCTTGTGCGGCTGGTTCTTATGGGAAAGCACGATTACGCCACGGCAAAAGCCGACGAAGTAGTATCTAAAAGATATTGATGAAGATAACATTCAGCACTAAGATGTTTACGACTGAAAATAAAAACAGATAACTCGACAGATCTGGAGGAATTTGAACCTTGCATGAACTTCCGTTAGATCGACGGTGATGTAGCGGGATTTGCGGAGGTGGTGGAAGGTGAACTCAGCGGCGCGTGGAAGCGCGTGTTCTATCATGATCCATTTGTGCAGGTGCACATCGGGCTCAGGTAAACCTGAGCGCCAATTTGCACAAACTTGCCTCAAAACAGAGTAGGTGTCCACGTACTCCTCTTTCGCCAGTAAGCAGTCGCCGATCTCGTGAAGTGGTCCGTGAACCGAGAGAGAGGCCCAGTTCACAGAGGCGCCGCGCTTGGATGCGCCGCCCTCGGAGGTTACGGGCTCGGCGGCGACAGGCTCGGAGGCGACGGGCTCGGGGGCGACGGGCTCGGAGGCGACGGGCTCGGGGGCGACGGCCGCCGGCGCATTCTTCTTCTCCATCGCCGGCAGGGGAGAGCGCGTAGGGCGGTTGGGGTTTTTTCGATTTGGAGAAGTTGATGGGACGTGAGAGGCGTGGTTGCGTGCGTCAGGGAGAGAGGGGTTTTGTACAGGCAAGGTGACGGTTGGTCTCGGCAGTTCCAAAAAACTACACGTTTGGTATCAACACGCGCACCGCCTAACCGCTGCACACCACGACACGCGTTCGTGGTTACGTGTACTCAGTTCTACCCTCAAGTCTTACACTGGAAAAATATATGTACTCAGTTTTTCCCTCGAGTACTAGTACTGGCTAGTGCAATATACTCAGTTTTACCCTCAAGTGGCTGGTCAACAGAGAGTTAACAAATGGGATTAAGCTATCTAATTGAGTCATTTCGTGCGCAAAAAATTCCAAAAAAGATAAAACCATAGTGGCACTTACTCATGGAGTCTTCTTACGCACCTGCCACGTTGGGAACCATAACAATCATAGATAAATCAAGTTTTACCGCAAATTGCCACTTCTCAAATCACCTAGTAGCTATGAAGGTGCATGGCTTTCCACAATAAGCCCTTCCCAAAACAGCTTTCCCCAAAACATACTTTGTCGGAATGAGGCCAGAATTTTCACACTCATGTATATTTGTATTGCAAATAGTTTGAGGTAGGCCAAGATGGGTTTCATTGTACAAAACACGCATTTTCCATTTTTAAATCTCATATTTGAATCCCTTAGTTTGTTTACTACTCACGTGCCCTTGATTTCTTGATACTACTCAGTTTTGCCCTCTCCCTTCACAAATTCTCACAGACGTCCAACCTTGCCCTGATTGGTCTAGCCCTTGTCACGCGGATCGTGCCCGCCGACCGTTGATTGTATGATCTAACGGGCAGGATAACCCCTCTCTCTCTGATCGGGGCCCACCACCCTCTCTTTCTCTGTCGGCATTTAGGCATTATAAACTCTTTTAGGAATTACTTTTCATGCAAAAAAATGATAAACCATCACCAATTTCTTGTAGCCATTACTTTTCACGCTAAAAATGATAAACCATCACCGATTTGTTGTAGCCATTACTTTTCACACAAAAATTGATAAACTTTTCACGCAAAACTATGATCATTAATTTGGTCAAACCAACCTATAATTTATATGCCTAAAAAATTATACCATTGGATTCATATGCAAAAGAAGTTTCCAACGATATAATGTTTGTGATATATATTTCATATTTTGTTGACCAAATTAATGGTCAAAGTTCTTCTCAAATCACAAAATGTGCTTATAAACCGGTATCGAGGGAGTAGCCATTACTTTTCACGCAAAAAATGATAAACCATCACCAATTTGTTGTAGCCATTACTTTTTCACGCAAAATATGATAAACCATCACCAATTTGTTGTAGGCATTACTTTTCACGCAAAAAATGATAAACCATCACCAATTTGTTGTAGGCATTACTTTTCACGCAAACATGATAAACCATCACCGATTTCTTGTAGCTATTACTTTTCACACTGAAAATGATAAATCATCACCGATTTGTTGTAGCCATTACTTTTCACGCAAAAAATGATAAACCATCACCGATTTCTTGTAGCCATTACTTTTCACGCTAAAAATGATAAACCATCACCAATTTCTTGTAGCCATTACTTTTCACGCTAAAAATGTTAAACCATCACCGATTTCTTGTAGCCATTACTTTTCACGCTAAAAATGATAAACCATCACCAGTTTGGGAGGGTTCACCATCTACTTATGTTAACTTTCGAGGTTTTGACCTGAAAATCAACTAGGTATTATAAAGGGAAATAAAAGTTCAAAAAATTGTAAAAATGAAAGAATCTACCTATCTTTGTATAGAAGATCATCTGTATGAAATTTGAGGTCATTTAGAGAAGGTCGAAAAAACCTAACTTTTTACAAAAGCTGGTTTCAGTGAGACCAAACGGCATGCGCTTAAGCAAAGTGATTTTTCGCCATACATGATGCCATACGTGTAACAACAAGGAATATCTAAAAGGTGTCAAAAACTTTTGCCGAACCGTATAGCTCTATCAAAGAAAAAACCTCACCATGGTGCCAGTAAATTTTTTAGTTACAAACTTTCGTATTTTACCTAACCTTCAACAGGAAACTTGTTTCAAATTCATTTTGGCATACAATAAACAAATCCCACCTTGATTCGAGTACCACAGCCTCCAAACGATGCCGATGCCGATATCGGCATGGTCAGAACGGCTATGGTCGCCGCCACTGCTAGGTCACTGTCGGGATGCACCCTCAATCCCGTCCCCTCATTCGATCACTGAAGCAACAGAGATACCTCCGTGGCCACTGCCGAATGTACATGCTGATGCCAATGCTGAACATGCAGGCCGATGTGGGCACGGCCACGCTGCCCCGCTATGCTGGACGCCACAGACCACCACGAGGTCTTTCCCTTCACCACCACACCCCCCTAGCACCCATCTATACACGCCAGAAAGGAGAGACACTAGTTATCTCTACATTTCTCGCGTTCGTGTCCGACACCGTCAGTCAAAGTGTTCAGGTGGTTATCGATGTCCTCGACCATTTCTTCTCTTCTTCGCCTGGTTAAACGCGTCTAGTTCATATCTATCTAATGCGTCTGGTCTCGCCTCATGCTGTTCTTTGTGGACATCGATCTCATCTCTGCACCCCGTAGGCCACCTCCTCCGTGCCATCACTGTAGAGCTCCGTTTTAAAATCTAATCCTACCCATGTATTGCCCCTTGTGTCAGCGTCATGGCCCCACTGTCAATCGATATACCAAAGCACCACTCATCCGTGTTTTGGTCAGGGATACGGCGATGCTTACGGTCAAAAAAAAGATGGATGGTCTGACGTGTCTTTGCAGGCTCTACGTGGCCCTACTAGTCAGTAGTTAACAGTCAAAGTTGTTGATTCGTCGGGCAAACGGCCGTTCCAGCACTTGTGAGGGCTTCAGACAAGGGCTTGGGCAAAACTGAGGAAAAACTAAGCGGCTGGGGAAAACTGAGCACAACTAAGGACCCGAGGGCATGGAAATAGAAATCCCTAAGTATTCACCGGCTATCTAGAGAACCAGGAAGAACACTGGGACACATTTCTGGAGTACAAGGAGTCAGATCTAGCTAAGAAGATGTCACCAATGAATAAGTTGAATGCTTCGAACAAGATATATCACCATCATCTGCGCATATATGGCTACAGAACTGCCATGCCTAAGTGAGATAAAGCTGTCGTCAAAATGCGCGCTGCAGGGATCAAGCCAGCTACAGAAGGTTGGCCCCTGATGGCAACAAATTGGATACTTGCGCATGGGTCATCGTTTGACCCAGAAATCGGATACTTTGGCATAGGACGTACAACAGCAAGTGACCCATAAAGGGTCAACTGTTGAGTTGCAGCAAGATCATGGGTTCTATACTACCACCGACCCATCTCAAAAGAAAAACAGTGTGGCTTCCACAGAGGCCCCGGGTGATGATGCACATGTTGATGAGGCACCTATAGATCGCTACCCCGTGATACGTCTCAAACGTATCTATAATTTTTGATGCTCCATGCTTGTTTTACACCAATTCATATATGTTTTGCTCATACTTTGTTGCATGTTTATAAATTTTCCGGCACTAACCTATTAACAAGATGCCACAGTGTCAGTTCCCTGTTTTCTGCTGTTTTGTATTTCATAAAAGTTGTAAAGGAAATATTCTCGGAATTGGACGAAACAAAAGCCGAATTCAATATTTTTCCATAACAAAGACAGAGTCCAGAGGGGGTCGAAGAGGAGCCACAAGGCGTCCACACCATGCCTTGGTGTGGCTAGGCCTGGGCCCGCGCCAAGGGGTGGTGTGGGCCCCCTGGCCTCCACCGACCTCGCCCTTCCGCCTATTTATTCACGATCTCGGGAAAAACCTAAACACCCGAGCCTCCATCCACGAAAAGTTCCATTGCAGCCGCCATCGCAGACCCTAGCTCGGGAGGGTTCTGAAGCTCTTCCCGGCACCCTGCCGGAGGGGGAGATCATCACCGGAGGCCTCTACATCGTCATGCCCGCCTCCGAAGTGATGCGTGAGTAGTTCATCCCTGGACTATGGGTCCATAGCAGTAGCTAGATAGTTTTCTTCTCCAATTTGTGCCTCATGTTTAGATCTTGTGAGCTGTTCTACATGATCAAGATCATCCATATGTAATGCTACATGTTGTGTTTGCTTGGATCCGATGAATATTGAATACTATGTTGAGGTCGATTATATATTCTTGTCATATGTTATTTGTGATCTTGCATGCTCTCCGTTGCTAGTAGTTGCTCTGGCCAAGTAGATTCTTGTGACTCCAAGAGAGGGTATTTATGCTCGATAGTAGGTTCATGACTCTAGTTTTCTGGAAGAGTGACAATAACTTCTAAGATTGTAGATGTGATATTGCTACTAGGGAGAAAACAAAAATGTTTTATCCAAGGGTAATTTTATTGTTTACTTTACACACATTGCTTAATGCGATAATATGTTGCTTGCAACTTAATACTGGAACGGGTTCGGACGATAACCAGAAGGTGGATTATTCGTCATAGACGCAGTTGGATTACGGTCTATGTATTATGTTGTAATGCCCAAACGAATCTCATAGTAATCATCTTGTCATGTATGATCTTTATTCTATCAATTGCCTAGCTGTAATTTGTTCACCTAGCATGTTATTTATCTTTATGGAGAGACACCTCTAGTGAACTGTGGATCCCGGTCTTTTCCTTTACACTGATAAATTCATCTACTGCAATCCTATTCTGTTTACTTTAATTCCACTGCAAACATCTCTTTCCACTAGATACGTTTAATCATTTGTGTTCAGTAAAACCGGTGAGATTGGCAACCTCACTCTAAGTCGGGGAAAAGTATTTTGGTTGTGTTGTGTGCAGGTTTCACGTTATTGCTGATGCCGGTAGTGTGTCCTACCAATAGTCAGCTAGCAACACCTTCAGAAGTCACGTCTTTCTACTACTGGTCGATTAAACATTGGTTTCATACTGAGGGAAAACTTGCTGCTGTGCTCATCATACCTTCCTCTTGGGGTTCCCAAACAGTGTGAAATCTGTGTTACGATAAGCACCATCACCCCGTGGACGATATCATGGAGAAGACAAATTGTGAGCTACACCATTCAATGAAGAACATATCCATGAAGGTGGCGGCCGGGTTTGCTTTAACTTGTGAACCTGGAGCACAGTGACATGGCAATGAGATTCAAGCTGGCTATGTTTGTGTCGGGGCGGACGAGATTGTACCGGGGTATGTGACAAGGGATTAACTTGTCAATGCCTACAGATTGTAGACTAGGGTTTAGTTGGAAGTAGAGGGCAAGTAGATATCGAGGGTTTCAGTCGGAAAAGTGCTTGACTATTAGAAAACTAGGGTTATGTTGACAATGAAATCGATCTCTCTTCGTCCCTCGACTCCCCCTTATATAGGAGGCAGAGCCGAGAGTTTCGTGATACACAAGTTACAGAGTTCGGGAGACAATCTGAGTCCGTCCCGTAATAGTTACAAGTCAATATTCCTAATACATTTCTACAAACTCTCTCCTAACTGGGCTTCCGAGCTTTATAATCTTCGGGTCGTGGGCCTTCAGTAAAACCCCGGGTATCATCTTCAGCACGCCCATTGGGGATGCCTATGTCAGTTTCCCCCGAGATTTTGTTTGATTTGAAGAGTCAGGGAAAATCTCCAACTTTATAATTACAATACAACTTCTTCGAGTTAACATACATTTTTAATAAATCAACCATATATTGTGCAGGGATAACAGTAATTGGGGCTAGTTCATCTGACGGATCAGGTACTAGCTAACTGCTCTTGTAGCAATCCACCAAAACCTACTTCAAGATCACGTCCCTGGACATGATCTCGGGATACTGGTGTAATTCGACATGTGCCGCTTAAGGTCTTACCAAATGTCGAATTCCAGTTATGTTTTATCGGGTGCCTAACGCGTCCGTTAGGATTTTTGTTCGCATCTGTTGACACGGAAAAAAGTAGCAAAG
>NC_061514.1:343739884-343810387 GCF_022539505.1 Lolium rigidum
TCGAAGATTTTCCGAGAAGGAAAAACTTGCTCTTCAACAGGCTCAAGAAGCTCTAGCGTTAAAGGAAGCCGCGGTTACTGAAGGTGCAAAAGCTACTTCGCGGGAAGATTATATGCTTCAACTGATGAATGACTCTAGCTTGGATATGGCAGGTATACTTTCCGAGTTTGACTTTTTCCATCTTTATCTTACTTGTTTGCCATCTCTAGCTGATGCTTTCTGCTGGGTAGGTTCTTTTTTAGATACTGCTGCCGAAGATCAACGTGTTGAAGCTAGATCCGATGTGCTTCTCAGACTTGCACTGGAACATGGTTCTAACTTTTGGGCTACGTCTGAACGTACCCGACAAATCGTCAGATTTCAGGACCGCGCAAGTCAAGTCCGCGATTTTCTTGATTTCTGCACAAGGACATTAGCCCTGGTTTATAATACCATGTTTCCTCGCAATCCTCCGCCGGAAACTCTTCCTGCTCTGATGGACAAATTTCGGGATGCTCCTCGAATCCACGAATTTGTACGGGCCCAACTGACTGCTGGAGCAAGATTTGCCATGATTATGTTGCAGGTCTGTTATCCAAAGTTAGACATGACCAAAATTGTCGCCGAATGTCAAGCCAAACTAACTAGGAGGAGGGACATCGACAAAATCAACGATGCTGTGACCCCTGTAGCCGAAGAAATGATGGATGAATTACTTCGATTCGATGCCGAATTCTTCGTGAGAGGTAGCTATGCTGAACATAGGAGTGGTGCTGCAAGCAATGAAAGAGTAAACATAGATGATATACTAGGTCAGAACTGAAAGTTTCTTTTTCCTTGTCGAGTTTTCCTTGATAATGAGAATATATATATTGTAAGCATAATGTATATTGTAAAACAACTTATATTTTTTTTTTTCATCGAGCTCCCGAGCTTTTTTGTTGGCCGGTGCTTATATCTTTATTGGTTTGCAAGCTATTTTTGCGCTAGGGCAAATAACTGTTTTTTGTGGAAGTTTATATATATTGTTATTGCGGGTTACGAGCCCCCGAGCTTGTCGATGAAAAAGATGTATATCACCAGTATCTTTACTATATTGCAGCACCGCGAGTCCGCCTCATTAAAAACCTTTCAGCCCCACTCGGTACCCTGAAAGGAAAAGAGTGCGTCTGAAAACTCGCGGGCGTTTCAGTACATTGTATGTTTACAAAGAGGACTATATTTTCTCTTTAAGCGTAAAAACGCCTGAGTTGCGCCACGTTCTAGGGATTTGGCTCGGAGATCCCTGTCTTCTTGTCCTTTATCCTGTATGCTCCTCCTTTGATTACTTCTGTGACGATGTACGGGCCAATCCATGGCGACTCGAGTTTTTCATGGCTATTTTGCGTAAGCCGAAGAACTAAATCGCCTACCTGGAAGGATCTTGGTCGCAAACATCGACTGTGGTAGTTTTTCATGTCTTGCTGGTACTTTGTCACCCTTGACAATGCCTCATCTCGAGCTTCATCGAGTGCATCAATGTCATTTTCTAGTTCCTTTCTCGAGGTTTCTTCATTGAATTCCGCCACTCTCGGGGAGTTATGTTCTATTTCTATCGGCAGCACTGCCTTAGCTCCATGGACTAAAAAGAACGGGGTTTCATGTGTCGCTGTATTTGGTGTTGTTCGAATACTCCATAACACGCTAGGTAACTCCTATGGCCATGTATGTCGTGCTTTTTCCAATGGTGTTAACAGACGCTTTTTGATGCCGTTACAGATGATGCCGTTTGCTTTCTCGACCTGACCATTAGTTTGCGGATGCGCAACTGAAGCAAATTGTAATTTGATGCCTACCTCTACGCAATATGCCTTGAACTCCTTGGATGTGAAATTACTGCCGTTGTCTGTGACGATGCTATGAGGAACTCCAAATCGAAAAACGATACTCTTAACAAAATTGATTGTGGATGCTGCATCTGGTGAGTTTATCGGCTTTGCTTCTATCCACTTGGTGAACTTGTCGACAGCTACGAGCATATACTCGTATCCTCCTGGCCAAGCCTTGTGTAATTTTCCCACCATATCAAGACCTCATTGAGCAAAGGGCCACGACAGCGGTATTGGCATCAACTCCGCTGCCGGAGAATGAGGTTTTGCGGCAAACCTTTGGCACGCATCGCAAGTACGCACTATGTCCTTTGCATCCTCGATTGTTGTTAACCAATAGAATCCTGCTCTGAAAACCTTGGCTGCTATAGCTCGACTGCTTGTGTGATGTCCGCACACCCCTTCGTGTACATCCTTCAGAATAAGCCTTCCTTCTTCGGGTGTGACGCATCTTTGTAGTACTCCCGAAATACTTCATTTGTATAACTCTCCTTTGACCACAGTAAAGGCTTTAGAACGCCTGATAACTCGCCTTGCTTCAACTGGATCGTCGGGTAGTTCTTTCCTCAAGATGTATGCTATGTACGCCTGCATCCAAGGAATTTGTATCATCATTATTACGTGTGGTTCCTCCTCACCTTCCGATGATGCTGCTGGAGCCCCCGAGGCTTTATCATCCTTCTCCTTCTTCTGATGTTTCTTCGCCTTTGTTGATCTTTCAGCTATTTCTTCCCAGAACACGCCAGGTGGTATTGCGAGACATTGCGACCCGATGTTTGCGAGAACATCGGCTTCATCGTTGCTGAGCCTGCTGATATGATTTACTTCGCACCCGTCGAACAGCCTCTCAAGCTCATTATACACTTCCTTGTATGCTACCATACTATCATTGACTGCGTCGCATTGATTCATCACCTGTTGAGCCACTAGCTGTGAATCACCAAAGATTTTTAATCGAGTTGCGCCGCAAGCTTTCGCCATCTTCATCCTGTGTATAAGTGCTTCATACTCTGCTTCACTATTAGATGCATTTGGAAACATCATCCGTAGCATGTACTTCAACTTGTCGCCTTGAGGTGATACTAGTATCACGCATGCTCCAGCTCCTTCTAGTCTCTTGGAACCGTCAAAGTTCATGGTCCAAGTTCTCGACAAGTCTGGAGGTCCCGTATTTTGTAGCTCCATCCACTCTGCGATGAAGTCTGGTAAGATCTGTGACTTTATTGCTTTTCTTTTCTCGTATGTGATGTCCTGAGGGGAAAGTTCTATTCCCCAAAGGGAGACACGACCCGAAGCTTCTGGATTATTTAGTATGTTGCATAAAGGCGCCTCATTGACCACTATTATCGGATGCGCCGAAAAATAGTGTCGCAATTTTCTTGCAGTTGTAAACACTCCATATGCTAACATCCGGTATTGCGGGTACCGCTGTTTTGAAGGCGATAAAACTTCGCTGACGAAGTATACTGGCCACTGCACTCCGTGGAGTTTTCCTTCTTCTTCTCTTTCGACCACAAGGACTGTGCTGACCACCTGAGGCGTGGCTGCGATATATAACAAGAGAGGCTCCTTCTCCTTAGGCGCCACCAGGATTGGTGGTGTCGAGATTGTGCGCTTAAGATCCTAGAAAGCTCTGTCTGCTTCTTCGTTCCACTGGAACTTCTCGCCTTGTTTGATCAAAGCGTAAAACGACAACGCCTTTTCTCCTAGCCTGGCGACGAATCTGCTTAGAGCTGCGACTCGCCCAGTCAGTTGTTGTATTTCCTTTAACTTTGTTGGCTTCCGCATCGTTACGATGGCTTGTATTTTCTCTGGATTGGCTTCGATTCCTCTTGCTGAAACCAGGAACCCGAGAAGTTCTCCTGCAGGAACGCCAAAAGAGCACTTTGTCGGGTTTAGCTTGAGGCAGAACTTGTCAAGGTTGTCGAAAGTTTCATTCAGATCCTCGATCAAGGTTGACCCCTTCTTTGTTGTTATGACGACATCGTCGATATACACTTGTACGTTTTTGCCAATCTGTGTGGCGAGACACTTCTGCATCATCCGCTGGTATGTTGCTCCCGCGTTTTTCAATCCAAAGGGAATTGTTCTATAGCAGAACACGCTATAAGGTGTTATAAAAGCTGTTTTGACCTCGTCGTCTTCTTTCAATCTGATCTGGTTATAACCAGAATATGCGTCCAAGAAGGAAAGACGTTCGCAGCCTGCCGTGGAGTCGATAATTTGGTCGATCCTTGGGAGGGGAAAGTGATCCTTTGGACAATGTTTATTGAGACACGTGAAGTCGACGTACATGCAAAGGACCTTCGTGTTTTTTCTTCGGGACCAGTACTGGGTTAGCTACCCACGTGGCATCTGTATGTAGTTCTTTGATAAAGTCGGCTTCTCTGAGTCGATCTATTTCTGACAGCATAGCTTTGCGGTTTGGTTCCGAAAAATGCTGCAAAGGTTGTTTAATTGGTCTCGCCATTGGATCCAAGTTAAGGTGGTGCTCGGCAAGTTCCCTGGGTACTCCTGGCATGTCAGCTGGACACCATGTGAAGATTTCCCAGCGCTCACAGAGGAACTCGACGAGCGCGCTTTCCTATGCGAGGTCCATGTTTGCTGCGATGGACGTTGTTTTCTATGTCGGGTGAATCTGTACCTCCTTAGAGTTTTTGGTAGTGTCAAAGGTTGGCTCCTTGAGTAGCCTCCCGACATCTGGCAGCACATCATAGTTAGTTTTTAGCCTTGACGCCATATACTCTGCTTGCATCCCGAAAGTCTCTGACAGTCGATGAAAATCCTTGTCGCACTTATCAGCTGACGCGAAACTGCCTTTTACTGTAATCGGTCCCTTAGGTCTAGGGAGCCTCCACAACAGGTACGTGTATTGTGGTACCGCCATAAACCTGGTATAGGCTGGTCGTCCCAACAAAGCGTGATACTGTGACGGGAAATCCACAACCTCGAACTCCAGCCTTTCTATCTTGTAATTCTCATGGGTCCCAAACTGAACATCGAGATTGATCTTCCCTGCCGGATAACTCGGCTTGTCTGGTGTGATCCCATGGAAACGTGTGTCGGTTGGTTTTAGGTTCGCCAGGGATATGTTCATTTTCCTCAATGTATCTGCGTACATAAGGTTTAAATTGTTGCCTCCATGTATGAATACTCGTGAAACGTCGAATCCTGCGATCACCGCTGGTAAAATCAACGCTGATTGCCCTGGTCGAGGAACTTGCTGCGGGTGATCTGCTAAGGTGAAGCCAATGTCTTGTCCCGACCAATTCAGGTACTCAATTGTTGGTGGAGGCATCTTCTCTGCCATGAACACTTGTCGCGAAATTACTTTCTCGAGCTGCGTTAGATGGCCTGGCTTTCTGAATCATCGAGACCGCGCCATTGGTGTCGCTATAAGGAGGTGGGTTTGGAGCCGCCGCTATCTGTAACTGATGTCGATTTGCATCCGTAATTGCGGGTGGAGGTGGAAGGTGGATTTCGCTCCTTGGCCCTTGGGTGTTTCGATTCACTGCCTGTGCGTTAGTATGCCCTGCAAATCCATGTAATGCTAGAAAAGTTCGACAGTCCTTCTGTAAATGCCCTGACTGCCTCTTTCCATTGTTATCGAGGTAAAAGTGCATTTGGCATGGTCCGTTTAAAAGGTCATCGGGTGAGACATACGGCCTCTGAAACCTTGATCCATTATTTTGTCTACTTGGATGGGAGCCGTCCTTGTAGTTGCTACGCTGCTCGCCACTCCTTTGATAATCATCTCGATTGTTTCCTCCATTGTTTCCTCGAAATCCAGCCGATATTTGGCCAGGAGCATCATAATTTGAAAACTGTCGAGGAAATCGTCGCCTATTTTGAAAGTTTCGACTGCGGTCCTCCTCGGGCGACCTGTGCCGTTTGTTGTGAACAGCATCTTCTCCATCTGCCCACCGATTCGCTATCTCCATGAGTGCTGATATTGTCTTTGGGTTGGTTCTTCCCAAGTCCTCGACAAAGTCTCTCCTTCGAATACCAGCAACAAATGCATCTATTGCTCTCTCGTGAGATATATTCTCCGCCGAGTTCTTGATGATGTTCCACCTCCGGATATACGTCCTCATTGATTCGTCGTGTTTTTGTCTGCAAGCCCTCAACTGCTCCAGTGATGCAGGTTTCTTGCACGTGGATCGGAAATTCTTCACGAATATATCCTCGAAACTTTCCCACCTGTCGATAGATCCAGGAGGTAGCTTATTTATCCACGATCGTGCGGCTCCACTCAAGTGTACTTGAATGCTCTGCATGGTTGTTGCTCTGGTTCCTCCTATCAGCTTTACCGTCTCGAGATAATCAACTAGCCAGTCCTCAGGATCTTGCAAGCCATCGAATTTTTTGTAATTATCGGGTAGCTTAAACCCGTACGGAACTCGAGTTTTGCGGACTCGTCTCGTAAAGCACGGGAGCCCGCACAAATCCTCTTAATCAACCTCTGGTGAGTGCCGATGTTTCCTTCTGTCCTGTCGCGCTCTGTCCACCCTTGCTTGAGCCGTTGCATCTCTTTCCCCGCTCGTTCTTGCGGGATCTTGCGTCGCTGCAGTAGGTCGTGGACTTTTTGCCTTGCAGATCCTTCGGGAGGCGTACTTGCGAACGCTGTCCCCATGGCTCCAACTCCTGCCATGGCCATGTTATACAACGCTTCTCTTCGATCTCCGGGAGGTGGCCTGGATGCCAGGATGAAAGCTTGTGTCGCCATGTATCCTGCTTCTGGTGTTTTGGGGATAATATTCCCCCTTGTATCAATCGACATAAAAGACATGACGAGGTTTTGAACTAGGTTCTCCCTTTCAGCCTCAGGTATATTTTGTAACCGAGATCTTGCCCTATTTCGAGCTGCTCTATGACTGTCTCCCGAAGTACCTGATTGCCGGCTCAACTCTGATCTTCGCCTGCTTGAAGCAGAAGCTGCAGCTTGCCTCCTATCCAGCTCAATTTTCTGTTTTTCGAGCTCCCGCCTGGTACGGGCGAGTCTATATTGATATGCTTGTAACTCTTCAGCTGTCGCAGTTACAGTCATTGGCTCTGTGCCATCAATAGCTCTTGCAACTCTATCCCACCACTGCTTGTGGAAATTGCACCATCTCTCGTGTTCCAGGTCCAATATATTTGGTTCCCAATCCTCGTGTAAGATCAGCGGGATCGACGTATGGATTTCCCGCGTCATCGAAGTTCTCTGATGTCTCTTCCTGTGGTCAGCTCGTTTCTCCGATTGCATAGATTTGATGGTATTTTGACGTTTGATCTTTGTCGGGATTGGTGACACCTTCATATAGATCGGCGAAGACCTCTCCAACAATAGTGGATCTATCGATGAAGCTGAAGCTGTCGATGCTGTCCGAGTCGCTGCTTATATTGGAGTCCGCATACGACTCGAAGGACATGTCGCCGAAGATCTTGGCGAGCTTTTTGCTTGCCGTAGTTTTGATGAATCGTGGCGACGAAACCTCCTCAACGCCTGTCTCGAACGATGACGACGAGTCCAAAAAATCGGAATCAACCACCGACGATCCCGACGAAGTCGGAATCTCGAGACGATACGATCCTTCTTTCTCGACGCGGAAGTGGAACCTTCCGAACGTCATCTCCATAGGCTCCTCCAGATACGCATATGCATCCAAACGGGAGGGTGGGTGAGGAACCAAATCGACTAGATCGGTTTCGATCCGTTTACCTCTATCCATCGCGTTGCTTGCTACCGAAGAAGTCGACGATCTTGAACGTGCCATCGAGATCAGCTCCTTGTCGCCTCTAATCCCCACAGACGGCGCCAATTGACAAGGGATTAACTTGTCAATGCCTACAGATTGTAGACTAGGGTTTAGTTGGAAGTAGAGGGCAAGTAGATCTCGAGGGTTTCAGCCGGAAAAGTGCTCGACTATTAGAAAACTAGGGTTGTGTTGACAATGAAATCGATCCTCTCTTCATCCCTCGACTCCCCCTTATATAGGAGGCGGAGCCGAGGGTTTCGTGATACACAAGTTACAGAGTTCGAGAGACAATCTGAGTCCGTCCCGTAATAGTTACAAGTCAATATTCCTAATACAATTATATCTTTACAAACTCTCTCCTAACTGGGCTTCCAAGCTTTATAATCTTCGGGTCGTGGGCCTTCAGTAAAACCCCGGGTATCATCTTCGGCAGGCCCATTGGGGATGCCTATGTCAGTATGAGTCATTGGATCTTGACATCCCTGGACCTGAAGGGGAGTGAACACTGCGAGAAGCGATGGGTGCTATCATTCTATGGCCAAAGGAAAACATAGTGTTTCCAGGATCAGCGTCAAGGCCACCGTTTTCTCCGAGGAGGCATCCAACATCTCGAAAGCCATCGTGTCCTCCAGCTTCTCCAAGTCCACCTCTCCATCAGCAAGAAGCAACACCTCCAAAGCCAGTGTGTCCTCCAGCTTCTCCAAGTCCACCTCTCCATTAGCAAGATCCAACACGTCCAAAACCATCAGCTCCTCCAGCACGTCCAACGCCATCGGCTCCTCCATCACGTCCAAAGAGGAAGTGTGCCAATACCTCCAAGTCCACCGTCCCCGCCTGCCGCAAGAAAATGGCCTTATCAAAGGATCCTCCTAAGAAGACGGGAAGTGTTGTATCTTGCGCGAAAAAAGTTCCGCAGCTCGGAGAACATGCAAATCAATTGATCCCCCGCTCTAGATGCATAACGATAAGAACTTACGTCTGGCTGATATAGCGGGACAACAAGGTCTTACTATTAATCAATATCTGCGCGTCGATCCAATGGCCAACCCTAATAACTAGCATGGAAATATGTCCGCGGGCAGCCTCTGGTAAGACCTTGGCTGAGCCCACTCCTACTAGAACATATGGGAAAATTGCATGAGTGGTATCTGAACATCACGAAGAGAACAAATCGCAATTATCTAATGATGGCAGTACAAAAGAAGCATTGCTTCCGTGAAGACTCCATAACTATTGAGCTTGAATAATTGTTTCAGTTCTTCAATCTAGACGCCCTCAAAAAATCTATCGTCGGTTCCTATTGTTTGTAATTAATTTATTTCTGTAATTAAGTTTCTAGCCCACCTCGTTCATTGCATTTATCATCACTATATTCTTTTGTACGCCATTATGCAGAAGGAAAATTCTCGAATGTAGAAGAAAGGGAGTCTATGAAATTGGATTTATTGACCCATATGTAGTTAATTTTGCTACGGTATCCCAATATCCCAAGGACACAGAGGCCAACTTCCTAAAGTTTTTAGTGAAGCAAAATACCCTTGGGTACATATTATTTTCTTACAACTTCAGGTGAGTGCTTCTATTTTATACACATATTCTATTTTGCTTACTCGATGCTAAGTGTAATTGATGAGTTATGCATGCATGCGCAGTTACCACTATCTTCTCTTCATCATTAGAGTTGACTTTGGAAAAGTATATATCATGGACCTATTAGATAAAACCTAGAGGAGTACAACAGCTTAACATGCTCGACAGGTAATTTCAATCTTTATCACACTACATCGGCCTTTGTCGTTAATTTCCTGATAAAATCATTATCACTGATGTTGGAAAGCGTTCATCACAGATGTGACCGGTGAATGGGCACCGGGGCTGCGTTATGAAAGGCTCCATGTAAGTACCTAGTACTAGTTCAATATATAAACCATTATCATGCTTGATTATTTGTTGATTGAATTCTATTCTCGTAAAGTGCTTGAGGCAGCCACTGGGACCAACTTATGTGCATACTATTTTTTCGAGTTCATCAACATGGTGATTGAGCTACACGTAGATTACAAAGACATTCAAGTACGTCAAAAATATTCACAACTCTTTTTAATTATGATGATTTGCTATACGCACAACTCATATATTCATAAATGATCTTATCTAAAGGTGTAAACGATGCCCCCCATAGGGGGCTTCACAGCGATCCTCGCACGTGAACCGTTGGATCTTTTCATCGGTGCATCGTGTCCGTTCGTTCTTGCCTCTCCTCCCACTAGATAAAGCCATGCAATGGCCGTGTCCTACCCGCCTGAGGCTGCTGGTGGGCCCCACCATCGTTCGGGCCCGCCTGTCGGTGACTGCGGCTGGGATAGGTTTGGGTCAAACGTGGTTGGGCAGCCTGCGGGTGAGACAAAAAGGCCATCTTCCCCAATCCCCTCCCGACATTCTCCCCCAACTAGATTTAGATGTGCGCCTTGGCGCACGACCCCGTAAAATTCACGCTGATTTACAGTTAGTTTAACAACGATGAAAATAAGGTGTGCAAATATAGAACTTTTTTTTAGGTTTTACAAAACAAAATTAATAGGTTGAAATTAGGATAAAACACATGAAGTTACGAACGAAGCGAGCAAACGGTTCTATACAATCGGAGGAATTTAGGAATATATTACATTAACTAACACAGGATGGTTCTTTTCAAGAGCAATAGAAGTAAGGAAAGAACAACAAAAGCAACATCTGCATAAGATTATTGCAGCATGGTCTTTAGAGGCCACGACACTTACAAAATGTAGTTCTAATAGATACTTGCACCTCCAAATGTTAACACGGTTGCAAATGAGAAGATAAATTAACCAACAATTAAATGTGCGAAAAATAAAAGATAAAAAATGGTAAGAGTAGAAGATTAACTCATGTTCGGTACAATAAAATCACGATTATCTACGTTGGCTCTTGATCTGAGAGAAGTAATTCTTTCTTGTTTTCTCCAAATGCTTTCCGGAATGTTTAAGCCCGAAACTCAAGTCTTCAAGTTAATAAGGAATTTGTTCCAAATTGGGTCAATGCGGTCTCATCCCTGGCACCTCACAACAAGAAACCCGCCTCTAGTAAGATTCTTTCTCTATAGTGTTCTTCTTCTAGCAACCTTGGCGCATGTTTCCTAACTTCCGCACCGAAAAAACGATTCAGAAATCGTTATATTAATCGTGCATGAGAATCTAGTGAATGTAAGCTATAAGTGAAGAACAACTTTGTCGTATGGAACTCAATGGAAGGAAGTACACGGACAATTGAGCACAAAAGAATGCCAAAAGCAACATGCATGTAGAGAACCAACCTGAGGTTGGGTGGTTAGAACGGTGGTTGTACCCCCAGCCCACCAGAATTCAAACCCCGGTTTGACATCTGTGTGTCTCATAAGGCGGAAATATTCATTCAGTGGGAGGCGACGTTCCCGTCGACAGCGAGATGCATGTGGTGACTTCGTCAATTTCAAGATTCAATCCTCATAGAGGTAGGATGTGTGTGCATTCATAGGGGTGAGTGTATGTGCATGTATGTGAGCATCTATGTCCGAAGTGTGTTTCTAAAAAAAGCAACATGCATGTAATAAAGTGTGAGTCGGCCTGGTGGATGCTGAATGTTTATATTAAAAATAACTAATTGAAGAAAAAAGAAACGAGGAGGAGGCCGGTTTTATTCTTTATCTATAATAAAGTGGCCTAGCTATAGTAATAATATTGGGCCTTCTTCTCTGTTGGTAGGCCATATTGATGGGGCAGGCTGAATAAAATAGTCTATACGTTGTTCTCCTCTTTTTTTGCTTGGTCACTATTCACTTCTTCTTGCGTTCAGCACCGAGAGAATCAGAAAAGAGCTAGCCGTAGAAAAGGAACTAAAGTGTTGCAGCTTGTCGACAAATGCGGGAAGGGAATCCCCTCTTTTTCTCTAGCTAACCGACAATGCTTCCCATCTCCTTGGCGATGTGTTTTTCGTCGTTCTCTAGAACTCGTGTCGCCATGTTCAAGGCCTGGCCTCGTCGGCAAGATAGCGAGAAGGGGAGCAATATGCGGGGAGAAGCGGCATTGCGCCGATTTCCCGAGGCCGCCATGGAATTGCGCCGCCGTGCGGCCTCGTGAGGGTGCTTGGGGCGGAGGTAGCTGCTCTAATGGTGGGTTTGCATCGTTCCTCCCATCCAAAGCTTCCAACGCTGCTGCACCAATGGTGGTGTCTCGGGCCTGCTCCGCTTCTATCACGGTCACCCGTTCAAGTCCCTGCTGCCGGTGGCCGCAAGCGTCGGCCCCGTCCACAACCGCGCCTAGTTCGTGCGGGGCCGGCGGATCCGCCCAGCCGTCCTCCTCCCCGTCGCCATGATCCCTTCCCAAGCCTCCAAGAGGATGCCGCTCCGCCTGGCCGCCGCTTCCGCCTCCTCCGAGACCACCGGGTGAGTGCTGATAGTTCTTTTCGGCGCATCTCGAGTCTAGAGATTAAACGCGTCGTCGATCGGTTTGGTTAGACTGCGGAGGAAGAGCGATCTGTTCGAGTCCTTGCAAGGCTTTCTAGACCTTTCAGTTTTGTTATATATTTCATAATTTTTTTCACTGATTTGATAAATCGGTTTGTTGATGCAGATGAGCAAAGCTTTCTCTATTCGTAGTATCCTGATTTTGCCAGGTCATGTCTTTACTCGAACATGAAACGCAACTTCCGTTCCACATTTTATATTGCTTGTTGTTGGTCTTTACATGCTCACCAATAAGGTTATACTCTAATTCACACACTGATCATGTATTTGTATTACCGACCACTGATCCCCTATTAGTGTATCATGAATTTGTACACTATTTAGACTTATGCATTAATTACAGCCCTGTTTGGCGGTTAAGCATTTCCAGGAAACCTTCGGATGTGTAACCATTAACTTGTGATCTGAAGTTACAGGCTACACACTCGGGTACACGGATTTCAGATGTTGCTCCTAAAGAAAGCACTACATTTAATGAATACGAGAGATTTCTTGGCTACGGCGAGCAACACTACAGGTACGAGGCTTGTTCTTTCCATTGATGTCACATGTTATAGATGCGTCTCAAGCTACGATCGGACATAAAAGTATGTTTTTTCTCCGAAACTTCCGCAAGACACAAGTATCTGCATAGTAGATGCATAACATAATGAACCAAGTTTTCACGAAAATATGCTCAAAATTCCACGACGTTAGAACCTGGAAGATAAAACGAAATCAACAATCATATGTATCAATGCAAACCAGCTCACTCTTATTTTTTATGAAACCAATCTGCTTCTTTAAACGAACAAAGATGAAATTTAAAAAACTGCTTACACTTGCGAGTGTCAAGAACAGATCTGTTCAAACATGAAAATAGTACAACAATGTTCCGGAAAAGATGTACCAAGTGATTCATTGTCTGCAGAAACCCCTCTGCTTGAATATTAGTCAGTCGACAACGTTTCAACCTTGTGATATCACAAGGTCAATTTGCAGTAAATGGAAAAGCATCCCATACTTTATTACAGAGTGGGGATATTATACATATAGATCTGGTGACTTGTGATAAACAATAGTGACTCACTTATATCCAGCATCAACATCCTCTCTGATTTATTGTATGAAGCGGTAGGAGACAACTCAGTAGTAGCAAAAAATGAATATTTGAACTTGCATAGTCAAGGACGCCTGTGTGACCAGCATTGCCATACGTTGTGGCATATATGTTTATCCATTTCTGATTTCTCGAGGCCATATTCCTCGGTTCACGACGGTGTCGACGGGCCGAGAACGCCAACATTCTAGCTAGGTCATCAGCCATATCTTCACTTGCATGATATATCCGTAAGCGGACTAATCAATATAATAGCACAACAGTAATGTTCAACAAATTTGAATAACTCAGGCGGCATTAGAAGAACACGATGCTACAATTTAAAGGACACTAAAACATATAAAAACTGTATAGCTCCAAATATAGGTAAACAATGATAGTTGACATTTGGATGGCACTAAAACCAGCGATTCACATAGGAAAACAAAAAAATTATATGCAGAATCATTTGCCAAATAATTATGGCTTCCATGACAAGGTATTATTAATTATCCGACACCACTTTTGCTAAATCAAAGTCTAAGTCAACAAACTAATAGTATTTGCAACTTCGGTGTAGCCTAAAACAATGTAATTAACATGTGAAACTAATCAGGTATTTCCCCTTTGTTTCTTGTGTTGCAGCTCTAGGCTGACAGGTTCTATTCTTACTTCTTTTTGTGCATAATTGGTCATGTTGATTTGAACATAACATACAATGTTGACCATGAGTGATAGCTGATCCATTGGTTTGTTAAGAAATTTTGGACTATCTTTGGGTCTTGGCTGTCAAGCGAAGTGTGGAACTACAAGGACTTGATACCTAGCTTGCACACCATGAGTACGGTAAGAAAACAACGTAAAACGCATACCTACAGTTCAAACCTCTCTTGATTAACGCGGTGGAGATGCCTATAGATAAACCAATGCTTCAAGTGACATGCACGATCTGCAAATAAATCATGTCGGATAGTTTCTTCTTTCGGAACTGAAAAAAATATACCGGATAAGTACCATTCATCTCTTCTCCAAAGTTGCGTAGTACTGAATATGTGAACAGCCTCTGCTGACATAAACAAGTGCCCAAAAACCCCTTTAGAAGACCATAAAATTGTAAGGTTGGCTTCTCAACCTATCATTGCACGACACATGAAAAACAAGTATAAATATAGAAGGAAATACAATCCCGTAAGTAAACTAATGGAATGCTTATGATAAATAATAGATAAACATCCAATGCGGGAACCATAATAGTTGTTCGGTAAAAGATAAGTTACCAGGTGGAAACGGGAGTAGCTTAGAGCCTCGTCATCCACATGGGATCTAACTTTATCTTTGCATTCTAGGCAAACTTGTTGAAAGAAGCTATTACTCTTCCCTCCATACTTATGAAATACATCCGAGTTGTTCCATCCACCCGATTAGACAAAATCTCATGGCCATTTTGGGGATGTCCATTCATCTTAGAGAATCGACGATAAACAGTCAACGAACAAGTATACTTAGAGAATGTAGAGAACTCTACTACACTCAGCAATGGCCGACAAAATCCATTGTAATTTTAGCACATATATAAGCAGGTAATACGCAGGTACACGAAATAAGTAGGTATTTTTTCTTCGAAGAGAACAAGATGAATAATTCTTAGTGCTTAACGATGTGCAAGAACCACTGGTGCGGAGCATAAGTATTTCATGCATCGAGTATACGCTTTATTGGACAACAAAATCACAACCCAGAATTTAGCAAACAACAAAATGGAGAAACTAAATATCCAAAGCTGTGTGTATCCCATTTATACGTATTCATATGAAGCGGACCGAGGTGTGGAAAAACGAGTTGATGAATTCTTTTTTAACCATAAAGAATTTTGTTACTTCGCAAACCAAGCAAGACATTACGGAGTAAAAACAATAAAATCATAAATAAGAGTGGTTTACTGCTCTTCTTTCGGGACATACTAATACACTTGGTCGCATAAAGACACTAACTATTAAGCTAGCATTCCAAAGATAAGTATGCATCCTTTGATTAGCTTATGAAGTGCGGAGTAGAACACTCAACCTTTATATACATCTTTCCAATATGAACTAACGAGACATCCTACCACATATGAAAACAAATAGTTTGCTCATCCACTATTTAATTAAATGAGATGTACCTTTACTTGTACCATTCATATCCCAGTATCTAGAGTAAATTGTCCATGTTGAAAAATTTGCACTTCATCCATGTTTTCGATGATATATAAAGGAGCTTTGATGATATATGCTGTTATAGTTTTCGTTATCTAAAGGATGAGTTAGTATGGATAAATAATTTGATGATAAGGCCATGCTAAGTTGCTAACTCATGGACCTCATGTGTAGGTAATGATGGAGGGATCGAGTATCTCAATGTTCAGAAGGTACCAGTTTGCTCCACAATAATGAACCCTAGTTCAGAGACATTTTGTTCTTGATCCATGTTCTCCCGGATCTGGGATATGCGCACAACAACATTCCTCTGAGACCCTCGAGGTATGAATTCTTTCACTCAGATTGCTTGCATTGCCACTTTCCTAGGTTTCCTGCGGCATAATATTTTCGGTCGGTTCCAATAGGCATGAACAACTGGTAGAAATTGCATCCTGGAGAATGCGGAGAATCGACATATTAGAGTGACTAACCTAAACCTACGCATAAGCCACCGAGAAAGATTCAAATTACAAAAGAAATGCAGGTAAAAAGTAAATAGAAGAAGAGAAAAACATTGCGAGAACAAACAACCTAAATCGGTGCATTGGCTAGTAGCTAGATAGAGCCAAACTAAGAAAGAAGTGTAAGGCAGAAGGCAAAGAAATAAGCAAGCCAATGGAGTTGGAAAATAGGAAGAAAGACCCATGGTCAGTTCCAGTAATTCCATGATAGATTTTCAATTACGTGTGCAACGGAAACTTGGATCATTCCCTGTACTTAAGTTGGTCTCGAGATAATTTAGGCAATAGTTCATCCTCCCGATAAATTGCATGAGGTGTCTCAGTTTAACAACGGCAGCCTGAATGTATTTTTTGAGTCGGTTATAGTAGGGGGAAAGGAGAAAATATATTTGCATTAAACCAAGAGATAGCTTGTCACCTCGTCGACACATGCATATCTAGCTTGACTTTGCTTCCACCATGTCGAAACCAAGTCGGAGAAATAATATATGCCTTTGAGCATGGCATACAAAGAAATATGGTGTCCCGAAAACATAGTATATCATTGACATTATATATGCTTGAAATGTAATACACAACATGCAAGATTGTACGAGAGAATTAGTTAGAAGATTTTTCTTGTACCAAAATAGGAAACAAATACCAACCACTTTACGTACTTAAAACACTTTACGTACTTAAACAACGTACCTAAAACGATAGAGAAATGGAAGATCCATCAGTTCAGTATTATCCAGCTGATAGAGCCCACATTTATGTATGATCTAGAACACAAACAATCAATGATTTTGGCAACCAATAACCATATCTAGGTAACAACCGGGTAAATCAGGTCTGAAAATAATCGAGAGATGAGGGGAATGGTGAAAGAGATGTGCTATTTGTCTCTGCGAGTCAAGGGGGACAACAGGTTGGGGAGCAGCAGCGGTAGAGAGGCGCAACTAACCCCAAATACATTATATGCCAACTTATTCTCAATCAAAATTCAAACTAAGGCGTGAGCTACTTATATAAACTATACAAACAGGTCAGAAATTGCTCTAGTAACAAAGCTGTGATACGGATAAGCTAGCATATAGATAGGAAGAGCTCATAAAGCTCGTAAGTGAAGAAATAATAACATATAAGTAAAATTATAATTAGGTCGCCCATTTACCTATACGAATATCAATAGCTTTGAAGGGTCATATCTGAATAACCATTCATTGTAATTCTTTTTATGCACCTGAAAAATAAAATAGGGCAAAGAAGTTTCTCAAAGGGGATCCCCATAAATTGGAGAATGCAAAACTTGTACAAAATAACAACCATGATTCACGAATCTTAATGATTGAATTACCGGATTGTAATTCATGCTATTGACCAAACTGAAACTTTCATATAGATGTGCATGCTCTCATCTACTGTCTATACCTGACCATACTGTAATATAAACTTCAGAAATATAAGTTCAATCTTTGTCAGAAGGCCTTGATGCAAACATCAGCAGAAATATAAAGAATAGGTCAGGTATAGACATTATATTTCTGAAACCATATAAGTACATGTCAGCAGGTCAGAAGGCCTTGGCAGATCATTGATTGGAGTTAGAGCATACATTCATAGGGGGTAGTCCATAAGGCTATCATTTATCTCCTGTGCGAGATGTGTATCTGCCATATCCGAGTACAAAACATATTAGATGGTGAACAATATTTAATTACATTCAAGGCAAATTATCACTTTGGAGGGCAAATTTCTGGGAAAATCCTTTACAATAATAAATAAGTCTCCGTAATCAAATGACCTGAACAAAATTAAATATCCACCAAGAGGGAAAAATTATCATACTTTAACAAAATTAAATATCACCAAGATAGAGCGCAGCAGCAGCATGGCCTCGGTGGCCAAGCAAATAACCATTTTTCTAAATAGATCATGCATGTATACCTGCCATATAGCGAGAGAGAATTAACAATAAAATTAGATCTAAAATTTTAACAAATATAAATTGGTCTGCAAAAGGTAAACAATCCTCAAAGTTGCATGGATAATCTTATGTAAACACCCAGGAAGAAATCATATGTCAGCCGCTTTCTAAATTTGTACAGTATTACTGTATTAGGGAACAAATTGTATGTAATTTCAGAGATGACAAGCATTGAAAAGATGGAACTCACCATAATCATAAATTAACGCTGGACTTGCGCACATCACAACAACAAACATATTCTCTCCCATGTGGTAATGTAACCATCCTACAACTGATTAGTTCTTTTCTTCATAGCCATCTTCAAAGGAGAGATTCATCTGTGCACAGAAAATATGACTACTAAATATATTTCACGAGCCAAACTTTCCAACACATTAAGCGGTACAACAAAACTGTATGGGACATGATGTAAATGATACTTGCAACAAATTTCAGAGAAGAATGAAGCTCTCAAATACAAATGGAAAAGGTCCACTTGGATCAAACAATTAGGAACTTCTGAACAAAAATCATGCACAAAAAAACAGCCAAATAACCAATCTGGATTCATGACATGTGAGAAAGAATGGAGCTAAAAACTTATCACGAGAGTATGTAACCTGCATATGCAAAAGTCATGTCGAGACATGGTATCAAAGACTAAGAGAGGCGTCGAGGAGCTCCTGTTTGTAGAAGCTGGGGCCATGATGACAGTGATAATCTCTCACGGTATACAATATGGCATAAAAAGAACCAATGCTGTACCTGCGGTGCTTGGATTTTACTCAAATACCTTATATGCATAGATACAAAACATCTACACAAGCAAATCTGAGAAATTATGGGGAGTGGATGGGAGAGGGGAGGAGACAAATCAACGGCGAGAAAAATTACACGGGAGGCTACGAGTGCCCTTACCGGCTTGTGTTGGTCGAGTATGACCTTGGCGGGGAGAGGGTGAAAGGGATGGGTTTGAAGGTTGGCCGCGCGAAGCGGAGGCGGCGCTGCTCCCGGTGAGGATGACGGCGCAAGATCAAGGTGAAGCTCGACGCGGAAGGCGGTACGTCGAGGCGCTGCCAGCGCCCCGCGCGCCTTCGCGAGGCCGCTCCATCGCCGTCGGCTGTCCGCCATCGCCGTCGAGGGCGGAGCTCCGGCAGCCCCTCTTGCACGACGAGCTCGGAGGTGCTGGGAGCGCGAGAGAGCACGTCGACGCCCTCCCCGCGCGCTCGATGGCCTGCGGAGGTCGCCCTCGCTGCCTCCCACGCCGCCCCTACAAGGACCGGTCGCGCCGCCCCTTGCCCGCGCCGGCGGCGCCTGCCGGAGGTCGCCCGCGCCAGGGGAGGAGCCGGAGCAGGGATCAGCGGCGCCGTGAGGGAGGAGAGGCGCGCGAGATGCCATGTCGTCCTCCGCCTCGATGGGGGGATGGAGAGGCGGAGCACAGCGGCAGCCCGCCGCGCACGGGCCCCTCACCACCGTCACCTGCTGGCCTCGCCTTGGTCACCAGCCCGCCCCGCATGCCCTTGCACGCTCGCGTGCGCGCACCGCTCGGGGAACCGTGGAAAGGGGAGGAGGCGTCGCGTCGCCGGCTTCGCTCCATTGGAGCCGAGGAACAGATAGGGGCAGGAGCTGGCGGCGAGCGGGGTCGGGATTGGCCTAGGGTTGAGGAATTGGGAGAAGAACCATGGGGATTGGGGAAGAGGAACCGTGAGTGGGGATTGGGGGAGAGAGAAACGTGAGTGGGGATTGGGTGGGCAGCCAACCCCTTACGCCCGCAGCCACACGTAACTAACTGGAAACCCACCCAAGCGGCCGACGAGTGGACCGGACGAGCTGCGGGTCCCAAATACAGAAGGAGGCGGGTAGAAATTGGCTGTTACATGGCTTCATCTAGGAAGGTCTGGCCCGGAATGAATGGACGAGATCGACTAAGTGAACCCAGCTAGCAAGATCCAACGGCCACGAAGCTGAAATCGCTGTGAGAGCCCCATGGGGGTGCAACAATCATACCTTTAGATCCCAAACCCTATCCCTATCCCAATCCCCACAGCCTCTGCCTCCCTAGCTCCCGCTCCTGGCCGCCGCCGCCTCCTCCCAACTCCCGCTCCCCACCGCTGGTCTCCTCTCCGGCGAGCCGCCGTCAGCCGCCACCCAATCCCAGCATGCGAGCTCCTCCCCAATCCCCTTCCTACCCGTACCGCCGCCATGGTCGCTCGCCTCGTACTACCACCAGCAGCGAAAGGAGGAGGTGCAGGAGAACTGTGAGGAGGACGAGGAGGGAGGGGCGAAGCAGCTGGAGGTCCAATGGCGGCGGCGGTCGGACGGCAGCCGGGCCTCTCATGGCTGGACGAGGTAGCGATGTGCGGAGCGAAGCAGCGGGAGCTCGGACGGTGGCGGCGGTCGGACGGCAGCGGGTCCTGTCATGGATGGACGAGCTCTCTGCCAAGCCATGAACTTGCTGCTGCTAACCCTCACCGGCCTCCTCCCTCCTCTCTCTGCACCCTCTTGAGCTTTCCCTTTTTATTTTGATGTACTTTCGTGGTCACCTCCCTTTCAGTTTGTTGTCTGCTAACTGTTTGTTGTTATGCCCGTGCAAGCTGCATTTTCACATATTTGTTGGTATACCCACGTAGGTATGTATACTCCTGGTCATGCTGAAGATCGAGGGTTTGTATTGCTTCTAGGCCAAGAAACTGAGAGGGGCTTTCTTCTTCGAGTCGCCGGAACCAAACGACAGCGTGCTGCAGACTTTCTGGTCTGCTATGTGTTCTTCACTAAATCCTCCAAATCCTCCAGGTAGCAGCTGCTCTAACCAGCTGGTCTACTGCAGGTTGGAGTAGGTTATATCATGCAGTCATGGTAGGTGCTCTTTTTTATTTTGCCCCAGAAAGAAGAGGGCCAGCGACACCTTCAAGGGCAGCAGCCAACATTGAGAACGGTACACTCTATTAATGCTCATGGCCTTGATTATAGTGATGTACAAAAAAAGGAATACCGGCATGTCATTGATATGTATATTTATTTTCTAGACAGGGTGCCAGTGGGGGTTAACCTCGGGAGAAGTTGCTGCGAGGTACATCACATGCTCGACAGGGTGTAGGGTGAGTGGACGTCCAAAAACTAAGCGAAAGTTGCTTGCTTAATGCGTAGTCGCATTGAGTGTTAGTTATACAAGAGAAATCAAATGAATATGTTTAGTTTCTAAACCTTTATTCATTTTTTAATAGAATTGCTTGCTTAGGGCTCTGATATATTTCTTTACATGAATCGGCACTATGCTCTTATGCTTTTAGTTATACATATATTTTTTAGTTGGTCAGGTTTTCAAGTTTCAACCATTCTTACTTTGAAATGATTCTGTAGTTAGTTATAAATATAGAAAATTTGATGCCTGGGATACATATTTTTCATGGTATATTATGCCAGCTAAGGGATCTCTTATTTCTTTAGGTCTGCTACATAATTATCTGGAGATTTACTTTCTTCCGGTGCCTGCTTTTGATCACAGGAAACTAAAAAAAGACAAAATATACTTCACATGCAGCATCTTATCCTATGTGAAGTTATCTTGCAGACATCGTTAAATATTTTTCTTCACTTTTCTGTTTAGCTAAATAACCAATTAAATGATTTAATATATTTTTTCTTTTTTTAAATTGGGTAAAGAAAGTATGTTGCACTTTCTTATAGTCTTTTGGCTGGCACTGCAATTTTGTTTGTCTTCTAGAGTGACATAGAACATGATATGCTTCTTTTACTGTACATGTTATCTATATTTTGTACCTTTAATACCCTCTCTTTTTCTTGATACTCAGATGGTTCAGCTTCAAAAGCACCAAAAAATTATGTTAATACATGGGTGAGTGGAGATACTGCATGTAATACTCACTTTCCCATCTTTATACAATGTTGTACCTACAGCAACTGTCATTTTACTCTCCCTCTTAGAAGGACTTCTCTGTATTTTGTCAAGCCTTCCGGCCTTATATGGTGATATTTTTTTCCGGAACCACCTCTTATGTCTTGCCTACGTTTGAAGTTTTGGAGTTCTTAAATTCTTGATGAAGAGGATTTTGGAGGTACGTGCCACCGGTGCTCAGGGCGCTTAATTAACTGCAGCAGCAGAACATGGATTATTAATGCTGCAGCAGCAGAACATGGATTATTAATGGTGTGCAATCTAGCTTGGTTACAAAGCCTCTTAATTCTTGGTCCTATGTTTGAAAGCATAGTGCTTAAATTTTGATTAGTGTGAGTGACTGAATTCTTGTGGTCATGCATAATGCAGCTGGAGTTTTTGAAATATGGTGGAAAAATTATTTGTATTTTTATCAATGTAGTTTACTACCGCTCAATTGGACATGTGAATTCAGACGGATTACCCCACAAGGAACAGACACAGCTCGTCTAATTACTTTACTATGAACCAGCTTCCATGGGCACGTTTTGATTCATTTCAATGCTCACTTGCTCCTCTACTTTCACTTAGAACTGGTTAGCAGATCTCTTTTTGTGAGGAAAGCTTTTAGAATTATCCTTTTTTATGCTGTACGATTCAATGTTCAGTTTGCGTTGCCAAACGTCTATATAAATAACCCTGCAGCTTCTCTAGATCAGTTTTCATTAGAAAGATAACCTTAGCTTTCATTGTTCAGGATCTTTCATTTTTTTGTATTTTTCGTTTCAATCTTTGCTACAGTTAACCTTAAGAAAAGAGAAGGGAAACTCATGAGAAAACCTCACTATAAATTTCTCATTAGATCATATTCTTTATTCAACAGATGAACCGTCTGTCTTTGGAAGCGGCTATTCATTGGAGAGGGTATTGTTCCTTTATGGTCATAAGACAGACTTCTCTTTGGAAGCGGAAATGGAAGCGGCACATGAAGGTGTGCTCCTGCCCTTGCAAGTGCTCCACCAAGCCGGTAAACCGGAAGATGGACTCTCATTATTCTTTCAAAAGAAAGCTACATACATAGTTCCATCCATTATTTGGCATATGGAAATTTGTTTCCTGAGAAGAGAAAATCATACCTGATCATTCACATGGAACATTACAACAATATTACAATGTATTCTTTTTGTCTTCCAAGTAAGAAATATATTTGAGAGCCAGACTTGATCCACTTACTATTTAACATTGTAGTTAACTCAACAATCAGTAAGTTCTACAAATCTTCGCTCTCTTTGTTTGGGGTATAGCTGCCTATTTTGATGTACAATACTATAAATGTGATCATGTATATTGTACATGATGGTTAATTTATTTTTGAAATATTCTTAAACCTTTGTTAGAGAACAGATATTCCAACTCAATGAGCCATTAATACTTTCATTTCTAGGGAAGATGTCATTGATAGATTGAACTGTTTTCGGGCTACTTTATCAATTTCAAAATATATTTTTAGACAACAGCTGTTATGTCTTCTTGGGCTGCGTTTTCAAATCTTTGAGAGCAGGGTAGCAATTGTTTGTTTTCCAATTGATATTAGGCAACCTGCAATTTAATTATGTTCAATATTTGATCGCATTATTTTCCCAAAAAACATGGCAATAGCATACTGTACATGTATTTTGACAATATAAATCTCAATTCTTCTCCATCCACCTAGGTACAAGCAGGAACTTCATGTGTTAGTTTATTTACATGCATGGTTGCTTAGATTCATTGTTTAACATCCTCTCGTAGGTTGTGCAGCGATGGCAAGAGTGAGACTGGTTCGTTCACAGGCCAAGAGGACCCTGTTCGCCGAATCATCGCCTGGACATGGGTTGGGAGCTGCGCTAGAGTTTTTTACGACTTATTCGTCTTCTATGTTAGGTTGGTTTTCATGTGCTTGATGTTCCAGATTCTCCGCCTACCACGTCTGTCTTTCGTTTTCCTTTGTGCTCATCTACCCATTTCATTAATTAAAGATTGGCAAAAAAAAGTTGAGTTTGATTTCTGCCTCTTGGTATCTTTCTATATGATGTATATGTAGTTCTTTGTTGCTACATGTTGCCTTACTAATAAACAATAGTTTAAGCAGTTTGCCTTTTTTAAAGGAAAATTTTACCTAGAGTTTCAAAATAATCACTACTCTCCCAATGCACATAAGAAAGAGGGAACTCAGTCATGCACTTTACTTGGCCAGCAATGGCGTTTTAGAATTACTATGTGATTTAATTTTACATTCATTGTCTTCATCATGCACTAGAGAAGGAGGCGGCATACAGAGGGTATGGAGGCGGAGGAGGAGCGGACCATTGCCATCGTCCTCACAGCAGGTGGAGTGCGGGCTGCAGGGAGGATCTTGAGAGGCACTCGTTCTGCTACTCTCTACTCTCCGGCGCTGATAAGGAGGCTCTCGTGCAGCTCCAGGTATACGAAATCCTTAACGTGCCTCCTAACCAAAAATCTCTCCCTAGCTACACGTTTTCTGTTTTGTACTTGTGGTGTAAAGATACACCCACATACTGTAACCTCTGTTGGTAATTTGAGTTCAATTTTTCTTATATGGCTTAGGACCAATGCCCACAACCTTGGATTCATAAGTTTTACGGATTGCATTCTCTGATTATATTAGGTTAGATGGTTTTCTATTCGCTCATAAGGAGGCTATTTCTCAAATCAATATAGCAAGAGAGATAATCTGCTATGATGGTAACTTAACTGTATGTCATAAGCAAGCTGTTTTACAAAATTAGCATTGCTTTTTTTTTACATTCTTGGATTCTATGAATGAGATTGTGAACTTGGTGTTCCATTATCAATGACATGTCTGAGCCCTGAGAGTAGGCTTTGCCATGCATCCTTATTATGGGAAATCAGGTTCTAATAAAAAAATGGTATCTCTGTATTTTTCTTCACAATTTTTCATGTTGGTGATAATCGGCTCTGATGCCTTTTCTTCTCCTGTCTGTTCACAGGAAGGCTAATTGATGTTACTTTTATTTCTTCATACAAGCTCCTTCCATTGGTAATATTGTTAAATGTTACATATCACTAAATATTGCTTTGTTGATATGTGTCTTATGTCCGGGCCAGAAATTGTGTATACATGCTTATGCTTACTTGGTGTGGTTTATTGTTCAGTATTGAGTCCAGAAAATCCATGCTGTGCACCTATCTCATGATGTTGGCAGCCTGTTAGGCAGGTACGAATGTTGGTTATGTGGCTCGACTCGCACGCAACCTATGCACGTACGCAACTATAGCCTATGCAGGTGAGTCATGCAAAGATAATTCAATTTGGTGATTCTGGCCATATGCCTCATGCATGGTTACTGATGCCCTTCCTCTCTTTCTCCTCGAAGCATATCAATTTCTAATATTTTGAATGCTTTGTTTTAAGACCTGAACATGAGGTTATTGCACTGCAATTCAAACGGATTTTGTTCAGGTTAGTATTTGGATTATCATTCCCCCCCAATTTTACAAGTTTGGATTATATAATTACAAGCTAGGATTGTATGATATGTTATTTCTATGGTTTGAACAACCTGCCTCTTAAAACCTGCATGCTTATTAATACTTCCTTTTTTTAGAATATTCTATTTTGTAATTAAGGGTTGGTGCGATGAATTTGTTAGCCTGACCTACAATTTTGGTATCATGTATTTTATACATTTATTCCTGATTTCAGAGTTTTACAATGGAAAGTTTGGATTAGCCTTCTTCCACAGTTTTTTACATTGAGATTATAATCGTAGGAGAGGGTGTCGGGATGCGCTTTTCGCCAGGTCTGCCATGTTTTTGTGCTCTGTCTCCTATCTGGAGCTAAACTTTTTAAGAAAGCAATGCACTCATTTTATGCTACATAGTTTGTACTACATATTTCTGTTTGGTTGTCCAAGTAGTATATTGAGCCTTAAGTAGCACCACAAGATAATTGTCATTACCCTCTAGCAATTGAAATGGTTTTGTTTTACTCGCGTTGTTTCTTTATATATTTTCTAATGATTTAACATGACCTTTTTCCTCTGTATTGTCATCATAATTTCTATTTCATATTTTATTCCTGCAATTTATGTTATCTTCACTTAGGACACTTCCTTATGCATATGGTCAACGAAATGTTCCTTCAGAGGTCATCATACCCTTGGGGCGCTATTTGTTGTGTTTTTTTTGCTCTTAGGCCATGTCGATCCTATTTTCATTCCCCTGCTATGTGCTATGAAAATATATGTTCGGGCCTCACACCATTTATCTCTTAGTGAGCTGTTGCATCTTCTATTTTGCTGCTTCGTTCCTATTTGCTACTTCGGTGCTTTTTCCCTAGCCAAAGCCAGGGATTTACTTTGTAGCTGAACTTAAGTTCATCAAATAACGAGGCCATTATACATTTTAATTTACACTACGGTCATAGTGATGTTAAACTCATGTGTTCCAAAGGACAGGCCGTTGACCTTGAGATGATTTCAGTTTTTTTTATTGCAAGTTCAGATATATATTTTTTACAATGATTTTCTTTTAAAGAATTAATTAGAAAATTATTTGCTTATTTTATTTTCAGTAGTGTTTACAACTTCATACTTATATTGCTGTTGCTATTTTTTTTACGCAGAGCATCGGCCTGAAAATTAGGCCTTTATCTCCCATCTACTCTTAGATAGAGATAGAGAAAGACCATTCGCAGAGTTGCACTTACCTTTTTATGATGCCCAAATTTATGCTTAGAAAGGTAACACTTTTTTATTGGGTGGTATTAGTATATAATGTTACCGAATGGTCCTTCTCTATCTAAGCTTTGATGTGCGTGTGCTTTTTCAAACTTGGCGAGTACATTAGAAAAGGAAATATCTACTAGGGTTATTTCTGTTAAAATGGTTACAGAGAATAAGAGAAAGTATATATTACATATGCCTATATATTTTCTTATTTCTTTTTAGAAGTTGACTAGAAAGTGGATATGTTCACTGCTTATTTCTCTAGACATTTGAGTTCACTTTATCATTTGGTTGGTCTACGTGGTACTCAGAACTTAAGCCTATCTACCATGAATCTGTTTCTTGATGTTTACTCTGCTGGACTGAGAAATGAACTTTCAGTGAGTTGTTTGTTTTTTACCAGCTGTTATCATCTCCTGCAGCCCTTAGTGTCATGGTTGTGTTGTTCTCAACCTGCCTGTTGTCCCATGTAGTCCTTCTTTCTTCAGTATTTTGCAGCATCCCTACATCAGTGTGTATGGATGTATCACCGCATGGCCAAAACTGTTGACCGGGAGTACTATAGATGGTGTACTCAATTCAGAAATGAGCCTATCGTGTTGGCATGCTCTGCTATTGTAGCGTACCTGCGAAACTTTGGAAGACCTGGTAATTAAGTAATCCAGGATGTTAAAACTTTCCCTAATGAATATTCTCATGCTCTGCTGAGAGAGAAAAATATGAGCTCCTTATTACAGAAGTGTTGTCTCTACTAATGCTACATTATATCATTGACATAACTTTATCAATCATGGTTATCACCTCTGAGAGCTATATGTGGCTAATTAACATTTTTCCAACAATAAACAATGATCAACTATACATTCGGTTGTATTTTTTGTGTGTGTTTCTGTACTTAAATTGTAGTGGGAATATTGCAAGAACTTGCAGATACACATCTTTACACCGTCAAATCGGTGCACAGCATTTCACCTATTGGTGAGTAAATTAAGTTTGTGTATGACCAATTGACCATTCTATGTGATGTTTGTAGATACATGGACCACTTATCAGAAAACTTAGAGCATGTGCATGACCAATTGACCATTCTATGTGATGTTATTTCTTCCTGTTTTCAGATGCACATCTCTTCGATATTAATGTAGAACGGTCATTTTGCTTTAACCGTCACGTAATAACATCCTCTTAGCTGCTTGTAATGGGACCATTGGTGACGTTTTGAAATCCTTCTCGTGTGTTTCTAGGAATTAAAATGCTCATTACAAAAAGGCTTTTTGAATAAATTGAGCAATTTTTTTTGTAAGAAGTTCCAACAGATTTCGCCAGTTGGTTCCAGTATAGTAAAAAATGCAAATTATCCAGTCTAAGTAAATTTTAATGTTTACTGTTCTCTTCTGTATCTGCATGCTATGATAGTGGTAACTATAAGTTCCTTTTCACTTGGACAAACTAGGCAAGGATCTATGAACATTACCATTTATGAATATGAAAGGAACTTGGAATCAGCTTCTAACCAAAGAAATGATCTGACTGAGATACACAGGGCTGATATTGTTTCGACAATTTATGATGTCCTCAAGGAAGATCTGTCACGTGATTCTGATAGACATGATGGATATCGCCGTTTTTGGAGATTTCAGAAGATGTAACATTTAATTTTCTCACAAAGTTTGGCCATACATTATATCAACTGAATATGTTACTATAAAAGCTGACTATATATGGCATTCGTTCAGTAAATATGTGTCCTTAATTGAAGGAGTGTTTTTTATTTTATTGTAGACGTTCTGTCGCCCCCCTCCCCCACAGATGGCGGGCAAGGTTGTTACTCTATTTGAGCCGAAGGATGTTGACACATTCATAATTGCTTTTTATGTCCTATGGTTGCTCGAAAGAGGAGGGATGCTCATACTTTTATCTTTAAGAGTGCTCTTTATTCTGTTATGGTGAGTTTTGATTACGGGGTTTAGAATTGGCTATCCCAAATAGCCAATTGGTGTGACCTCTTATAGCAAATGGACCATCACCACCAAATGGTTTGTTTGCAGGAGTAAAATATTTGTTGTAGTTTTAATCGATCTACAGTTTCCATTCTTATTTTCTTCAAAAAAAAATCCCGTATTTAAAGTCGTTACATGTTGGCCTCTGCTTCATCTTGTGCAGCTGAAAAGGACACACGTAAGATTCTATTTTTGTTTGATTCTAAGTCTCTAACTATGTTGTATATTGAAAAGAATTGAGGTTAGGAGTCCTGCCATTGGAGAAGCTATTGCATTGGGAGCAGCAGTAGATTATCTGTCACAATTCGGCATGCTGAGGATTCATGAGTATGAGGTTAGTTTAAATTATTTTATTGATTTACCTCCCTTCAATATTTTCTTTGGAAGTCTGCATTTCTGTTGATAGGATTGTGCTTATTCTACTCTCCGAAAGGAGTCAGGAAACAATCTCTATGGTAGCGCCTCACTTCGTTTTTTCATCCAGAAAGAGTTGGGGATGTATCTTTACGAGACATATCCATGCGAGACTAGATATGAATTCAACGAAGCTAATCAGTTCCTTGGGTACTATGGGTTAGATGAAGATGAATTGATCCGTTGAGACTGAGGTCTACGACAATAACTCTGACGGACTGCCTATGAATTATCAAGAAAGTTTTCCTTCTATGCTAGCTACTCCGTACTTATGATGTTTCGTTATGCGTAGTGATCTCTGTGATAATCATGTCATTCAAGTTTGATGTTTCGTCTTACACTATATATATGTAAATAATGGAGCAGCTAGCTCTGCTATGAACTCACATGGCACTACTCCTATCTTAGAACCATGTATTTGTACCTATATGTAATGCATTTTTCCTTCTTTCGGCACAAATATGTGGTGTGTTTCTCTATTTTGTCGTTTGTTTTGACTTAATGACTTTGATATATAGGCTGCTATACTTGGCGTCTTTATTAGCTGATAATTCTTATGTGTATCCAGTAAATGAGTGGGTAGTTGTTTATACTTTATTTGTTGCTTGGGTGTCATTGTCACGGAAAACGAGGTCGCGCGCGCCCCAGAATAGTTGATGCCATCGTTACTACTTCGTCGATATAATCTGATCAGAGGGAGTAGATCTCAACACTGGAATGCAGATTGCTTGCATCTCCTGATACTTTACGTGAGGGTGTCATCTCTCCCAGTCGTGAATGTTTCTTCTTCCATCAACACCACAACATCAGAGTCTGGTAGGGGCTTGGCACTGTACTGGAGGACATGAGATGTTTGCAAGTGTGGCATCTACTTGACTGTAGTCAGCAGGCAACCTGACACAAATTGGCAACCCTTCTACCTACAATATTTTTATAAAATCTAAGAAATGTATTAACCAATGTTACACATGATATACACTATAAAAAATATATCATTACAAAGTTTAGATGTTATGCTTTCTAATGATATAATTTTTATAGTCTAAATTTTATATTATATTGGTCAAATTAACGATTTTGGGAGAGTATTATATTAGCGGTTAATTTTATCGTTGTTATACAAAATAAATATTCGCACGAGATCTACGGGGTCGTGCGCCAAGGCGCACATCTAAATCTAGTTCCTTATAGACCTAAGACAGGTGGGATACCTCCTACCACAGCCACGCCTACAACATCTTCAGGAGTAATTGTCGGAATTTTTGATTACGGATGTCATACCTGAAAACGGAGAATACTATTACCCGTTTAACACTTTGTAATTCAATGATCTCCATGTAATAGAATAGATGCATCAACATGTATGATCGTCGAGCTTCCAAGGCTACCAATTATATTTTTATATGTGTGTGGTCGTAAGAGAAAATATGTTATATTTATTCATCAACGTGTGTAGTATATATGTATTACCGTAGAATATGTAATGAAAAACAATTAAATGAAATAAAAAAACACAAAATACAGGTGCTAGAACCATAATCCCTGGCGTGGACTTTAGTCCCGGTTCGTAAGCCAATCGGGACTAAAGGTCCGCCAGCCAGAGTGATCCGTCGCTGCCACGTGTATGACTTTTAGTCCCGGTTTGTAAGCCAACCAGGACTAAAGGTTAGGGCTTTAGTCCTGCTTTGGCAGTCCCGGATGGTAAACCGGGACTAAAGCCTCTTCCGAACCGGTAGCAAAGACCTGTTCTCTATAAGTGGTTGTCGCTGGTGGGTGGGAGTGATGGAAAGACTGTTCTTGCTAGCTACAAGCTACAACGCATTGTGAGATGGTGCATGCCGGCTGTTAAACAATGTCGGTTGTGTAGGATAGACGATCACGATGGCGAGCTAACCATTAGTATTAAGATGTGATATGTTAGTTAGGTGGTTGTAACAACCTTGTAAATCCTAACCGTGTAAACCCTAAGCCCTATGCGTTGTATATATATATGCTATGATGCTGACCTGAGAGGTACGGCACAAACCAATCTATACTGTTTTATATGGTATCAGAGCCATCCAGCCTACACAACCATGTCGCCCACCGTACCGCCACCGTCGCCTTCTACCTCTCCCATCAACATCACGACTGCTCTCAATGCCGCCATCACCATCAAGCTTGACCAGGATAACTTACTCCTATGGAAAGCCCAAGCACTGCCCACCCTGTACAGCCATGATGTGTACGGGTTCGTCGATGGAACCGAGGCAGCGCCGCCGAAGAAGATCGTTGTCGCCGAGGGCAGCTCTGAGTAGGTGGCCAATCCGGAGTATGCCACCTAGTTCCGTCAAGACCAACAGGTGCTGAGTGGCCTGCTGGGATCCCTCACGCCGGCGGTGATGGGCCATGTCTTTCTGCTCAAGACATCGGCCGAGGTGTGGGGTGTACTCGGCTGGATGTTTTCATCCAAGTCGAAGGCACGGATCGTCCAGATCCGAAGGGCAATGGTGAAGCCCAAGAAGAGGGAAACCTCCATGACGGACTACTACAACCACATAAAGAAACTGGCCGACACGATGGCCACGATCGGCAACCCCTTGGAGGAAGATGAGATCATCTCCTACATACTTGGTGGTCTCGGCGACGACCACGAGAACTTCACCACCGCCATGATGGTGGTCACCACGAAGAATGAGGATTTCACCCTTAGTGATCTGTACAGCCACATGTCGGCTTATGAGGCGCGTAGCGACGACCGCTCCTCCTCTCCTCAGTTTTAGCACTCCACCAACAACGTGTACCGCAGCGGTGGCCGTGGAAACTTCCAGCGCGGTGGTGGCAATGGACGTGGCCGCGGGGACGGAGGCGGTCGCGGCTATGGTGGAGGCCGCAACGGCGGCAACGGCTACAATGGTGGCCACAACAGTGGCTACAACGGCGGACGCGGCGATAATTCTGGGCGTGGTGGCAACACCTAGGGACGTGGCTACAACGGCGGTCGCGGCGACGGCGGCGGCGGAAAGTCGACCTGCCAAATCTGTGGCATATACGGCCACGATGCGCTGCGCTGCTACTCCCGCTTCAACCACGCCATTCAGCCTGAATCGTCAAATCGTGTCGCAGCCTACTCCAGCTCCAACGAGCAGTACATCGGCGAGTCGTGGATCCTGGACTCTGGAGCCACGGACCACATGACAAACGACCTGGAGCGTCTTCACGTCCACGACAACTACAGGGGAAGCGACCAGATACAGGTTGCCAATGGTATGCACATCCCTATCTTACATGTTGGTGATTCTGTTATATCCGGTTCCAAACATCCATTACACCTGAAAAATGTTCTATATGTTCCAGATCTTAGTAAAAATCTGCTATCTCCTAATAAACTTGGTTGTGACAATAATTGTTTTGTTGAACTTCATCCTGATTCTTTTCTTGTTAAGGATCGCACCACGAGAGTAACGCTGCTACACGGTAGATCGCAAGGTGACCTATACCCAGTTCCTCATCTTCCAGCAGCTCCACGTCCCCAAGCTCGTCATACTACACCAACCAAGGAACTGTGGCATATGCGGCTCGTACATCCTGCCTCGCCCATTGTCCAGGCCATCCTCTCCACCAGCATGTGTGCGATGCTTGTCAGCAAGCAAAAGTTCACCAATTACCCTATGAATTGTCTAATCGAGTCTCTAGTGTTCCTCTTGAACTAGTCCACACTGAAATTGTCGAGTGGTTTTAATTCTTATGTAACTTTTCTTGATGACTTCAGCAAATTTACATGGGTATATCTTATGAACATAAGTCGGATGTGGAGCATGTCTTTTATCAGTTTCAAAATCTTGTTGAATTATCTCTTGGCACCAAAATTCGTTCTGTGCAATCTGATTGGGGTGGGGAGTATCAAAAATTACACAAATATTTTTTGGACATCGGCATTTCCCATCGCAATCTTGTGTCCCCATACTCACCAGCAAAACGGTGCCATTGAACGCAAACACAGACATTTAGTTGAGACAACACTTGCTCTCCTTGCTCAATCCGCTGCTTCCTTTAGGTTTTGGAATGATGCGGTTCTCACTGCATGTTATCTCATTAATCGTATGCCCAGTCAAGTCACCCATAATGTCACACATGTCACTAAGTTGTTTCAAACTCCGGTGGATTACAACCTGCTTCACATTTTTGGTTGCGCCTGCTGGCCCAATCTTCGCCCATATAACAACAGGAAACTTGCTTTTCGTTCACGCCATGCGTCTTCCTTGGCTACAGCCCGAATCATCTTGGATTTTGGTGTCTAGACCGATCTTCCAGCCGCATCTATGTTTCCCGTGACGTAGTGTTTGACGAGCACGTGTATCCGTTCTCAGTTGGCTCTCCCTCCAACCTCCTTCCACCAACTGAACATGCTCTTCTTCTTCCTGAACCGGATACTACGGCATCAACATGTAATGGTACGACCTGTGCTACTAATGGTTCTCCTGCTGTTTCTGATGTTTCAGATGCACCGCCTCTCCACGTCGATCCGCTGCTGCATGGTGTGCATGGCGCTCCACACGTCGATTAGCCCGTGCCGGCTGACCAGCCTGCTCCCCGATGAGGACCATCTTGGACGACTCTACACCACCCTCCCCGCCAACTCCTCGCTTGTGGGCTGGCCCAGGACGATGTGTCACCTATGCGGTCTCCTGCCACGACTTCCTCTCGCACCTTCTACATCGGTCGCTCGCCGCACCTGCTCCTCCGTCGCCAATGCAAACTCGTCTGCGCAACAATGTTGTCCGACCGGTTCGTCTGTTTGAGAGGATGGTTCGTTATGATCCGAAGAAGAAGGCCTTCTCTCGCTGAACCAGTTTCGCATGTTGATGCCCTTCGGAATCCTACCGGAAAGCCGCTATGGATGATCAATTTGCAGCACTTCAGCTCAATCGCACATGGGTCTTAGTTCCCGCACCTCCCGGTCATCATGTTGTTGGATGCAAATGGATGTTTAAGCTGAAGCCAAAACCAGATGGTACTATTGACCGTCTCAAAGCTCGCCTCGTCGCCAAGGGTTTTACTCAGCGGCTCGTTATTGACTACACTGATACATTTTCTCCAGTTGTCAAGCCAACAACAGTGTGGTTGATTCTGTCTATCGCCGGGTCTCGGTGGTGGACACTAAGACAAGTTGAAGTGCAAAATGCTTTTCTCCACGGCGACATTCAGGAGGAGGTATATATGACTCAACCGAATCGTCCTCAACATGTGTGCAAACTTCAGAAGTCGCTGTACGGCCTAAAGCAGGCGCCAAGGGCATGGTACTCGAAGCTCAGCACAAAGCTGCAGTCTATTGGTTTTAAACCCTCCAGAGCCGACACCTCAATATTCATTTTCAATAACAAGAGAGTTTTCATGTACATGCTGATATATGTTGACGATATCATCATTGTTGGCTCCTGCACACGGGCAGTTGATCGACTTCTGGCCCAACTCCGTGAGTCGTTTGCTGTTAAAGATCTTGGGAGGTTGTCTTACTTTCTAGGCATCGAAGTTATTCAGCAGAAAGATGGGATAGCACTTGTTCAGTCGAAATATGCCTCTGATCTTCTTCGACGGGTCAATATGCACACTTGCAAGTCCATCTCAACCCCTATGGCACCGTCAGATAAGCTCAGCAAGATGAGTGGAAAATTGCTGACGTAAAATGAAGCTTTCGACTACGTAAGCACGATGGGTGGCTTGTAGTATCTCTGCATGACCAGACCTGATATTTCTTTCGCAGTAAACAAAGCTTGTCAATTCCTATCAGCACCAACGGATGTACATTTGTCCGCAGTAAAGAGAATACTTCGATATGTGAGAGGTACTCTAGGTGTTGGGATAAATCTGCAACGATCATCATCCACAGAGTTGAGTGTCTATACTAACGCAGACTGGGCAGGATGCCCAGACGATCGGAGATCAACAGGTGGCTATGCAATGTACTATGGACCAAATCTAGTGTCTTGGAGTTCGAGGAAGCAACCAACCGTGAGTCGTTCTAGCACAGAGGCTGAGTACAAGGCTATCACTAATGGGACAGCAGAGGTGTCATGGCTGCAGTCTGTCCTTGGAGAATTGGGAGTGTTTCAAGCTAAGGCTCCAATATTATGGCGTGATAATCTTGGTGCAACGTTTCTCACTGCAAATCCCGTTTTCCATGCCCGGACAAAACACATAGAAATTGACTTCCATTTTGTCAGAGAGAAGGTAGCCGCTGGAGCTCTGACAGTTCGATTTATTTCTTCACAAGATCAGATCGCTGATATCTTCACCAAGGCGCTGGGACGAGACGCCTTTGATCGGTTGAAGTAGTCTGAACTTCGTTAGCACGCGCTCGGATCGAGAGGGGCTGTTAAACAATGTCGGTTGTGTTTTGTAAGCCAACTGGGACTAAAGGTTAGGGCTGTAGTCCCGCTTTGGCAGTCCTGGATGGTAAATCGGGACTAAAGCCTCTTCCGAACCGGTAGCAAAGACCTATTCTCTATAAGTGGTTGTCGCAGGCTACAAGGCATTGTGTGATGGTGCATGCCGGCCACTAGGCACGGTATGTCTCGAGACTAGCCGGGCTTTCCTTTTTCACAGTCTCGTTGGACACGCGCTAGACTTCTTGGCGTTCTCTTGGGTGGACAGACCGGCGAATATGTGGACATTTTTTCACATGCCGGGCTGTCTTGCTCTAAAGGTCGGACCGTCTTGTGAATGGTATATGGGTATACCCATACGTCACGCGCCGGACTGTATTGTGTTGCGTGCTCTAATGACTGGACACTGTTTTGTGAATGGTATAAGGTATATACCCATGCATGGATCTACTGGGTTTGAACGATTGTGTTTTTTCTTTGTCAACGAAAGAGGTTTGCACAAGTAAATGATTTATGGCTATGTTGCCCCAAAGTGTTACCTACAAGAAGACGAAGAAGAAAATTCGAGGGGGGCCGTATATTTGAGAGAATAATACTAAGGCCGGACCATTAATCCCTGTCTACTTGTCTCTTTCGTCCCTCTTAAATGCACGTTTTCAAGTCCTTGTGGCACTTAAATGTGACAGTTAAAACCGTTGAGGTCGAGGCAGAAGTGTGGCAGCACCGCCCAGGACTACAGGTCCAGATCGTCAGGGCCACATGCAAGTCTGTGGGCAAGAAAGAACTGGTAGCATGCGTAGTCGTGCATCCGGTATGTGTAAACTGTGCCCACGCATGCGGGTCCAGCGGTAGCCCTTGCACGTCGTGACAATGTGAGTACTAGGCGATTAGGCATGTGTGAATTGTGATGTGTCAAGTGCGACGACGCAGAGAAGCAAGTGCGGCCGTGCATGCAGGAACAGTATAATACAGTACTTGTATATAGCCACACTACGTACGTGAGCTTTCCTAGCGGTACGTACGTGAAATTTCCGACCGCGCGCCGACCGACCGACCACCGGCGTGAGCGAGCGTCCCCACTCTAGCGACTAACGAGTCGTACGTCCATCCTGGTACCAGGGCATGGGCGCCTGCACTTGGCTTTACAGTACGTGTTTCCGCCGCTCTCCATCGATCGGGTCGGCATGGCACGATCGTCGTCTCGGCGTCGGCCCGTGCACGCTCACGCGAGCTTTAGTTAGGTAGGCACGTCTCGATCTGCTGCATGTCGCCGCCGCTCGCGCGCTCACATACACGCGCGCTCGGCGTGCCGACCACCGGCGTCGGCGCGCGGCGTGCCGAGCGCCGCGCCTACGTAGACGTAGCTAGTCCACGGGCATGCGCGCGCGGCCCCGTGCCGGCCGGCCTACACCTTTCGCCACTGTTCGAATTTACCATGCCAACTTGTGCATGCCGTGCACTGGTGGGTGCACCGTGAATGCATGCACACATGTGCGCGCCTGACAATCGGTGTAGCGGATCGAGGAGACACCGTGCCAAAAAGTAGGAGTACGCATCGATCGGGCCGGTACTTGAACTCTGGTATCTTTGACCCATTGAGTCGGGCCGGGTCTAGCTAGCTAGGATCCGGGCGACACGCAGGATCTCCTCACATGCGTCGCGGAATGTTTTCCCTTGGCCTACTCGTGCTACGATCGACACGGCCAGAATATTCGCAACCGCTTTCCAGTTCAAGTGCATCGTCAAGTCAATCAACTTGTACGACACTCGTTTGGGGATCCCAAAACAAAACAAAACAAACGGGGCCCCGGCCGGCCGGGCTTTGCATTGCGCGCCATACATGTGTCTCTTCACGCGATCGCCCCGGTTTCCCGCGCGCCTCGGTTTCCCTACGTACGTAACACTAACAAGCTCTTCCAACGAGCGAGAGAGATGAGCTTCTTCTTCCTCAAGAAACTAACTGGCTAGTAATACAATATGGGCGAGTCTAGGTCTCAGGCGACTGAGACATAATATGTCTCAGTCGCCTGATGTCATGTGACAAATCTCAGTTTCAATATAGTTGTAACTTATAAAAAATAGTACTAATTATCAGTTTCAACCTAGTTGAAACTCATTAAATTCTTAGTTTCAACCTAGTGGAAACTCACTACGTTCTCACACTGCACAAATCGCGAGGCAAAATCTAAAGGCTAAAAGCGTCGACTGATACATACTAAAAATCAGGCGCCTGATTTCTAGCCATTCCGATACAATATACATGCTGCCTTCTCTCTCCTACACCCAACAAGCTAGTAGCAGCATTGCTGTACGTGGCGAGCTGACATGTCGGTAATTATACCACCCAAGATTCCTCAAACTGATTTATAAATTTTCCCGTAGTTCATTAAAAGTATTCAAATTTAAGTGAATTATAGAAATGTCGGTATATTTCATACGGTATAAAGTTTTGTAGGTGGTAACTGGAATAATAACCGGTTTTCGTCGAGATTTTGGAAATCTCGGCCGAGTAAAAAGACCCTGCTTCCAATAAAAACTACTCCCCTATCAGTCTGCAAGGTTAGTGAGAGAGATGAATTACCAGTAATACACGTTGCTTTCTCGATCTCTGCTACACCTATCAAGCTAGCTAAGATGTCGTATGTGTGGATCTCTAAACCAACGGACATATTATATGCATTATTACTGTATCCATTTCAATTTTCAACGTAGGCGAGACGTCAAACATAAATAACCCCTCATTCTAGTGAATAAGGCTTATATTTTTTTTAAATCAAGCTAAGTAAAGTTTTACTATTTTTAAGGAAAAATCATCATCAATTATATAATTATATAAACATCATATGAAAATATAGTTCATGATGTATCTAACATTTTTAGTTTTGTATTACACATCTTAATGATTTATTATAAATATTCGGTCAAACTATACATAGTTTGATTTGTAGAAAAAATATAAGCGATATTAATTGAAACGGAGATAGCAGGTAAGCAGGATGAAGATGGCTCTTTGCCACCGGCGTCAGTTGTCAGTTGACACCAACAAAATTCAGAAAATCATTTAAGAAACAAAGTACATCATAAGTGTCTATTTGAAGAACTGAACCCCATTGTCCATTGAAACTGACACCATTGATATTTATTCCTAGCAATAAGGCATCCTCGTTTTACGTGTTTTTTGTTTGATCAAGAATTACTTTAAATAGTTAAAGATTGTTTGTATGAAATTATTATCATTAAAAAGTGTTTTTCAATACAATATCAACGATACGTACTAATTACATATAACATAATCAAGATTTTGTTGCTCAATTTTTATGGTCAAAATTTGTTTTGGAATACGCGTGCGCCTTATTGCTTGAAACGGAGGTAGTAACATAGTGAGTAGTATCATTTTTTAAACCCCCGACAGATCAGCAATACGGTGCATATAGCAGTATTACGACGACACTTGTTGTTTCTCTATGGAAGATATGATAAACTATAAAATCTGGCGCGTACGTACTTTCCTGGAATCGTCGGCAGCTAGGTACGTGCGGCACGTACGTACCAACCTGCATGTCGCCGCATCAGCGGTTGTTCCTGTCATGAGTCACCGCTTACGCGTAGACAGCGACGAGGGGCTAGCTGTTTTGGACGGTGCTGAGCCTTCTCCGCCCGTGCTCCGGCGCCAAATTATTCTCCTGATCAAGGACTTATTCATCACTGTCTGCCTAGTACTCTAGTAGTGTATCTGTCTTGCACGCTTCGGAAAGATATCTTTGTCTTTTTTATGTATCTAGTCTAGTGTGCATGTGTGAAAAGGAAAGGAATAGATCGGCGACTTAGGCAACTACCTCATCAAATGCTTACAACCACGCTGCGAGATGTTCATGCTATGCAAGCTATTAACCTGATTGATGGGCAGATGGTATATATGTGATCGTACAGTATCTGACAGTGACTCCAACATGGTAATAAGCTCATCGATTACCTCACTTGCCCCGATTTCTTCTTCTTTCCGATGACAATATATATGTCTATATGCTTGCGAAGCGTGTAGGGTACAAGCTTCACATACATGAGTACATGCATGACTCATTGACAATATGTCCCACATGCCGTTTGAACAAGTAAAACTACCTTGTGTACGTGCTCTGTGCTGGCTTGTAGTACGACACGGCCCTTTAACCCTATCGATATCGAAATAATGGCGCTTACTATTGTTAATGCAAAGGTACGATCATGCATTACTACTCTTTTTGTTTCACATTAGTTGTCGCTAATTCAGATATACATAAACATTATAAAATGGGTGTGTTTATGTTTCAGTCAACTGAGAATTTCTTAAGTCCCAGTCACCTTAGAAAATTGCAACTGTAGTTCAAAAAAATGTGCAACTCGGATCAGTTGCACTTTTCTAGTAGAAAAGTGCAATTGCACTTTTTTGACAGAAAAGTACAACTTAAGTGCATTTTTGTGAGTGACTGAGACTTTAGGAATTCTCAGTTGACTGAGATATAGCAAAACCGTTATAAAATTCAGTGATAACTAGTATGAAACGGAGGAAAGCAGGTTGTCTAGCTAGAGCATGCATGATGTCTACAATCTTGTAGGCCCATGAAAGAATATACACCCCATTAAATTTGTTTTCCGTGCTAGTTGAAAGCTACAGAGTAAACAACCATATATATATCTGCCCACTTGGATCGATGCATGCTACTACTACTTGTAGGCCAAGAAAGAAGAATGTTATGTTTTGCCTGCCTGTCAGCTAGATAGCTGTTCATCAGATCTTCAATGTTGTGTTGTTGCGTGCAAGTACATGTGTAGGTAACCAGCTGTGCAAGGTGCTACCTAGCTGGCTAGCTGTACATGCCCTCACTTGTGTTTGTACATGTGGGCTGTCTCTGTATTCCAGGGACAAAGCAGATTAATTAGGCAATGTAACATTCCTGCACGAGACACCACGAGTGCATGCAAGTTGCAAATCTTGGTCGGAGACCGTCGACATCGAGCTAGTAGACTTGGACTTACGAGTCTCCCAAAGGCTGCAAAGAAAAACAGAATGGTGGCGTGGAGCCAACTAGGACACGCTCAACATACTAGTATAACAAAGCACGCCACTCAAGCTGGTTCCAAAGTCTAAAGATTTCAACGCAATCTCTGGTCGTATGTACTCCCTCCGCCCTATAAAAAATATTTTAATTTTGTCAAAATTTAGATGTATCTAGACACTATATATTAGATAGATACAGCATAATTTTTGCAACCCTAGAGATACTTTTGGTGGAATGGATGAAGTACGCACATGTAAAACTAGCCACAATGGGAGTATCATAAGTAGTATCATGCATGTCATGTTGGCAAAAATCTAATGTGGCCACAATATGATACCGTATCATAGCACGTAAAACTAGAAAACTTAATGGCAACCACATCATGTACGTACACAAATTTGCATTCAGATTCTATCAAACATTAAAAATGATGATACTATGATACTATCTTATGATACTATGCATTGTGGGGACAGTATCATAAACTAGTATCTGTTATCACCAGAATTTGACCAAGTCAGAGGTGGGCCGCGATCAAGATGGACTTGAAGATATATATATAGAAGAAATACGTGAATCGGCCTTACATGCAAAGTTTGGGCTAGTTTGCCCATGTATCTGTACCATAGTAGGATGCGTGTCGGTTAGTTAGAGTTTGCCTTGTGCACGGTTGGGATTATTCCCTCGTTAGAGAGTCTACGGACTATAAATATGTATCTAGGGTTTATGAAATAAACAACAACCAACGTTCAACACAAACAAATCTCGGCGCATCGCCAACTCCTTCGTCTCGAGGGTTTCTCCGGTAAGCACCATGCTGCCTAGATCGCATCTTGCGATCTAGGCAGCACAAGCCTATCTACGTTGTTCATGCGTTGCTCGTGCTGAAGCCTTTTTGATGGCGAGCAACGTAGTTATCTTAGATGTGTTAGGGTTAGCATTGTTCTTCGTATCATATGATGTCGTAGTGCAACCCTTATACATCTAGCCGCCCTTACACCTATCTTAGGTGTAGGGGTGGCACCCCGCTTGATCATAGTTTAGTAGATCCGATCCGTTACGGTTGCTCCTTGTTACGCAAGGATTAGTTTAATATCCGCAATAGTTAGGCCTTACAAAGGGTTGGAGGATCCAGCGGCGTGTAGGGTGTAGTTGCTAGCCCTAGACAGGATGTTCCGGGGATCAACCTCGTGTTGGTTTTTAGGCCCTATCTAGGATCGGCTTACGGACACCGTACGCGAGCGCGAGGCCCAATCGTGAGTAGGATGATCCGATTATGCGGTGAAAACCCTAAATCGTCGTAGATCGCATTAGCTTTATCTTGATCAAGCGAGGACCACCGTATATTCGGACACCTTGTACGAATCATGGGTGGATCGGCTCTTTGAGCCGATTCACGGGATAACCTGAGAGCCGATCGAGGCTCGTATTTAACGTTTACGTGTATGCCATGCGAGGAAACTAAGCGAGGCATCATCCAACACCTTCCCGACCGGGTATAGGTCAGGTGGCACGCCCTTGCGATAGCATTGGACGTGTGACCAGGAGGCTTTGCGGGCCGTCGCTCTGAGGGACTGGGGCCAGCCGCAGCCCTAGTTGTTCCCGGCTCTACGGTGTTACCAGTCGCTGCCCGCCGGTGGGTTTCTGACCGCAACACATTCTGCACGCCCGGTGGGACCATCTTCGACATCCACCGCATCGCCATCTACATCCGAGATGGCGGAAAGCACTCCGGTCAAGTACGAGGATCCGGCCGACGAGCTCAAGAAGAAGCATGACGAGATCAAGGCGGTCCTCGAAGCCGAACTCATCGGCTCTTTCCACAGAACCCGCTCCCATGGCGTCGGGTGGAAGGGGTTCTCACCTGAAGGCGCACTCGATGGAGTGGACCTGTCCGCCCCGTCGAGAAGAACGCACCGGGTCGGCTGCGTCGGGAGATCAACTACATGGTGGCTCATTCGCTGCACCGCCACTGCGAGAGCACTGGTGAACACTTTGGAGCGTGTCGCTCTGCGCGTGGTCCAGGAAATCATGAGCCACCGGTATTCTCCGTCGGGACCAGCTGCGGGGACTTACAAAGGAGAGATGCCACTCCGGTCCCATCCTCCGCTGCCGTTCGCATGGGCGGCACCGAAGTGCCGAACTCATCGGCATACGTCGTCTACAAGATTGGTGGTGATCCTAGTGACTACCAATTCCTACCGAGGCACCCAAGGAGATCCCGCACGGATACGCGTGCGCATACGTACCGAGGCTGCAATACCGGGCACTCTCGAACCAGGTTGCAACAGCGAGGGCCTGCGGAACAGCGGGAGGAACGTCGGGAGCCGATCTTGAGAAACAAACGTGGTTAGCTAAGTACGCCACTCCGACAAACCTCCGAGCCCAGCTCCTGCGGTTGGCTCGAGAACCGGAAAAGCAAGCATGGCTGGCTAAGTATGCCACACCGGCGAATCTTCAGGGTTCGACACCTTCAGTCATCACCGCGGATCAGATTTGTACAATTCTGAAAGATCAGTTCGGCATGATGCCGAAAAGGAAGACGTTCGGCTACACCAAGCCGTACCCCAACGATTACGAATTGATCCCGCTACCACCCAAATATCGGCTCCCGGACTTCACAAAGTTTAGTGGATCGGATGGTTCCAGCTCCATCGAGCATGTGAGCCGATATTTGGCACAGCTGGGCACGATCTCAGCATCAGATGAGTTGCGTGTGAGGTTCTTCGCACGAGTCCCTCACATGATCGGCTTTCGGGTGGTACACATCGCTGCCACCGAACTCCATCCGGACTTGGAAGCGAGTTGGAAGAGCGGTTCCATGAGCGGTATCACTCAAAGGCTTCCGAGGCTGGCATTGCCGATCTAGCACAAGTACGACGAAGCGCGGGGAGACAGTGTCGAGAATACATCCAGCGCTTCAGGACCATTAGGAACCGATGCTTTTCGGTTCATGTAAGTGAAAAAGAAGCGATCGAGTTGGCGGTGGTGGGTCTCTCATCATCGATCAAGGACGTGGCCTCCCAAGCGGACTACCCTTCATTGGCGCACATGGTGCGAAGCTGTCGGCATATGAACAGCGCCACCCAGATGTTTACCAGGACAAATTCAAGCGTGCGGTGGTCCTGGTTGAGGCAGACGAGGATGAACGTGCTGCGGCAGACCGAGAGGTAGCAGTGGCTGAATGGACTCGAGCGGCAGACCCCGTGTCCTGCAAATGGGTTAAGCCACAAGGCCCTCCAAAAGGGTTCGACTTCGACGTGACCAAAGCTGAGCAGATTTTCGACCTCTTACTCACGGAGAAGCATATAAAGGTACCCGAAGGCCACAAGATCCCCACGGTGCGAGGAGCTGAACGGAAAGCCATACGCAAGTGGCATAACACGTTCACCCACACCACTAACGACTGCAGGGTGTGGCGGCAGTAGATCCAAATGGCGATAGAAAATGGACGGTTAATTTTCAACGAGTACGCCATGAAGGTCGACACACACCCCTTCCCCGCCATTAACATGGTGGAGTATACTTACCATGGAGGGTGCCGGCCAGATTTCTCGTGCAATATCAACATGGTGGGACCTGGGCACCACTCTGGTAAGGACGGAGATGAGGGCAGCTGCTCTCATAGCAAAGACACAGAGGAAGCCGCTCCACGCGATCGGCTCCGCCAAGACGGCAAGCGCTACGTCACAGAGGGAGAAGTGAAAAACATAAGATATCAGCGACCTCTCTCTGATCACCTCCTCAACAAGTATGTGAGTCGGTATGACCAACCCCGGCGATACAACGACGATGATGAAGAAGATCGTCTGGCTAGGGACGACAGGAGACGTCGTCGGCATGATCACGACGAGGAGCGATACGAGCGCCACGCCAAGGAAAAGTCGAGGGAGCAAGACGACGTGGATAGGCACTGGGACTGCCCCTTCTTCGGACTACTGCTGGGACTCGGGAATGAGCCGATTGCCAACAATCGGCAGCTGCCCGGAATGCAAGCGAGAAGAAGAAGGATGCGGCTAACGTGTCCGTGTTCAAACGTCTAGGGCCTCTCCCGCCTCGGAACAGGCATGCTGAGTCCGCTCGGGTGGAAGATCTCGAGGAACTAGAGGACGATGATGAAGAAGACAAGTATCATCGACCAAGGTGGTGCCCTGACGGGCTCAGCCGTTCTCAGAAGCGAAGGGTTCAGCGTCTGCGTGGGTTGGAAGAAGCTGAAAGATTATACCTGCACACGTTGAGGAAGGCACGGCCTGATTTGGTCGCCAAAATTCAGCGAACCCTGGACGAAGAAGGTCGGCCACAAAGGAAAGAGTGGCGCCCCAAGCAAAGGAAAGCCGATGATGAAACATCGGCTGGCACAAACATGGTGCTCATCCTCCCAACGGAGTTTACCGCTCAAGGATTAAGTGATGCACTCAAGGTGGGCGACGGTGAGCGCATCGACATGACAGGGGATGAAGTTAGGCTGGCCGTATCCACTGGCCTAACCATGTAGCTGGAGCAAATCAATGAGCAAACGTGGCGAGGCTGATCCTTGTGATCGGCCCCAAAAATTTATGGAGGGACATTACAAAACCTTCATCGAACAAGCAACGTGGAGGCCGATTCCAGCAATCGGCCAAAATTATCCTCACCATCTATTCTGCCTGGGTTCAACACTTGGTCCAACAGAGCCGATACCATCAAATCCCTTGAAAGAATCGGCTCGGGGGGGCACCTAGGTGGATAAAACACGAGGATATGCAGTAGAAGCATCTTGCAAATGCCCAGCAGCCTAAGATATCCTTTGATGATGGGTATTGAAGTATGGGGGCCGATACATAAATCGGCCGTAAAAAATTCGAAATTTTTTAAGCACAGCCGATGCAGCAGACATCGACTTAAGGGTAGAAAGCTGATGCATGACCATCGACTCCAGAGGTACAACTGTTATAAACAGAGGGTCAATGGAGCAGGAAGTGGGCCACGAAGAGAGACTCTAATGGAAGAACTCCTCAATGGAGTGACTGAAGAAGCTCGGGGGGCAGCTCACCCTGAAGGCTCTCTGCTCTGGGAAGACGATTTTTGTTGAAATCGGCTGGCTCTGCGTTATGACTTGAGGCCAATGGCGGCACATTTGGCAGACTCACTACCTTTCTCGCCTTGACTGAGGCTCGGGGGGCAGCTCACCCTGAAGGTTCTCTGCTCTGGGGAGCCGATTTTGTTGAGATCGGCTGGCCCTGTATCCCAGCCTTCTCCGGAAACGCTGAGCTACTTGCAGGGGAAGACTGCTAAGGCTACGAAGGGGAGCTGAAAAGGGAGGCCGTCGTCTTTTACAGGGTTTGGACCGTCCTGTTGCTACAAGAAAGGGAGGAGGACTGGATTCTCAAAATAGCCGATGAATAGTCATCGGCTATAGATTTGCGGAGTATCGAATCACAGTCTGAATTTGAGAAGTGCTTGACTGACGGTCTAATCGATATCTGAGTCCGGCTTCATGGGCGTCTAAAAAGAGGAAGGGTTTGATATGTTGCTATCGGCCTTGGTGAGGCGGGCTGAAGGATTGAAATTGAACTAATTGAAAGATAAATCAGGAGAACAATTTTCATTAGTTCAAAGGAGCAGCTTTACAAGAAAGAGCCGATGGCTTTCAAAAGAGGGATCTGGTGCCTAGTGCACTGCTATGATTAGTCCTACTCTACTAGTCGTCGCTGTCCTCATCATCGCCGTCGTCGATGTCGTCGGCGCTGCTCCCAGGAAACTCCTCGTCGCTGCTGCCCCAGCCTTTGGACAGAGCTTCGTCTTCCTCGTCATCATCATCATCCTCGCTGTCCGCCCAAGAGCGGAAGCGCTTCGTCGGTGGGTACCCGGCGGAAGAGGAGGAATCATCTTCCTCCTCCTCCTCTTCTCCTTCCTCGTCGTCATCGTCGTCCTCGCTGTCCGCCCACATGCGGGAGCGTTTCTTCGGCAGGGGCCTGGCGGAGGGGAGGCCTTGGTCTTCTCTACTTCTCCTTCTTTCTTCTCCTTGTCAGAGGAAATGGGGTTCGCCCCGGAGTGGAGGTCGTCCTCTTTCTTGTTCTTCGGCGACGATTGGAGGGGGAGGCCTGAAGGGGAAGAGGAAGAAGAAGACATTGCTACGAGGGGAGAGGGTTTTTTGGCGCTGGTGGACAAAACAGAGCAAGGGGATGGAGTGGTGAACCGTTTGGCACGGATAAATAAAGGGAGTGTAGTGTAGATTTAATGCCATAACGGTTCTCGAGGACGTTATGCCGAAACTATCAATTCGTGCAGAGAAGCCCAGGAGGCGAGGTGAAATGATGGAAGATTCTGCGGCAGCTCTGCTCTGCCACGACATGACCCGACGAAAGAAAGCGTAATGATTTTGGAAATGTCATTTCCAAAACCAGGGGGGGCATGTGTTATCACCATAATTTGACCAAGTCAGAGGTGGGCCGCGATCAAGATGGACTTGAAGATATATATATAGAAGAAATACGTGAATCGGCCTTACATGCAAAGTTTGGGCTAGTTTGCCCATGTATCTGTATCATAGTAGGATGCGTGTCGGTTAGTTAGAGTTTGCCTTGTGCACGGTTGGGATTATTCCCTCGTTAGAGAGTCTACGGACTATAAATATGTATCTAGGGTTTATGAAATAAACAACAACCAACGTTCAACACAAACAAATCTCGGCGCATCGCCAACTCCTTCGTCTCGAGGGTTTCTCCGGTAAGCACCATGCTGCCTAGATCGCATCTTGCGATCTAGGCAGCACAAGCTATCTACGTTGTTCATGCGTTGCTCGTGCTTGAAGCCTTTTTGATGGCGAGCAACGTAGTTATCTTAGATGTGTTAGGGTTAGCATTGTTCTTCGTATCATATGCTTGTCGTAGTGCAACCCTTATACATCTAGCCGCCCTACACCTATCTTAGGTGTAGGGGCGGCACCCGCTTGATCATAGTTTAGTAGATCCGATCCGTTACGGTTGCTCCTTGTTCCGCAAGGATTAGTTTAATATCCGCAATAGTTAGGCCTTACAAAGGGTTGGAGGATCCAGCGGCGTGTAGGGTGTAGTTTGCTAGCCCTAGACAGGATGTTCCGGGGATCAACCTCGTGTTGGTTTTTAGGCCCTATCTAGGATCGGCTTACGGACACCGTACGCGAGCGCGAGGCCCAATCGTGAGTAGGATGATCCGATTATGCGGTGAAAACCCTAAATCGTCGTAGATCGCATTAGCTTTATCTTGATCAAGCAGGACCACCATATATTCGGACACCTTGTACGAATCATGGGTGGATCGGCTCTTTGAGCCGATTCACGGGATAACTCGAGAGCCGATCGAGGCTCGTATTTAACGTTTACGTGTATGCCATGCAGGAAACTAAGCGAGGCATCATCCAACACCTTCCGACCAGGTATAGGTCAGGTGGCACGCCCTTGCGATAGCATCGGACGTGTGACCGGGGAGGCTTTGCGGGCCGTCGCTCTGAGGGACTGGGGCCAGCCGCAGCCCTAGTTGTTCCCGGCTCTACGGTGTTGCCAGTCGCTGCCCGCCGGTGGGTTTCTGACCGCAACATTATCATGTGCATGATACTAAGCCATAGTGCTAGTATCATAAGTAGTATCATACACATTGGTTCCACAAAAATATTGATGTGGCAGCTAATTAAAGAGGAGAGAGAAGATTAGAGTAACATAGGTAGATACTGTATCATAGCGCACACCACGAGAAAAAGTTAATGCCAAACAAATGTTATCCACAATTTTGCATTGAGATGCTACAAATCATTAAATAACAAGATTATGATACCACTCCGTGATACTACCCACTATAGAGATAGTATCATATAAAAATATCATATGCATGATGCTAACACATGATACTACCCACTATGACCAATCTAATGTATGATACTTCCCATTGTGACAAACCTAAAGGTTTGTACGAGTCAAGGCAACGTACATGCATGCACACTATCCCATTTGTGTGTGGGAGCACGCGACCGACTACGGACGAGTTAACTAGAAACTTGGACGATGGAATATTTCCAGCCGGCCGATGCCATTTAAATAATGTTTGTTCTAATGCTTGTGAAACTTCTTCATGTGCAGACGTTTTGTGTACGGGCTTGTGCCACTCAGATCGAGGCTACGTTTAGTCTAGAGAATTACTGACAAATATGGGGCATGAATACTTTTGTACCAGTAATTAGTTGGTATCTCCTCGTTTCAATGCCTAGGTCCGCTTATTTTTTTAAAGGTGATAATTCTTACATGGCGATGCCCAGTTTATTTTCTGGTAGTGTGAGAGCATGCATGACAATGCATGCCAATGCCCAGCTTATTCTTCGTCGATCGATGGATGATCATGGGCCACCCATTCCATATATCATGCATGACCTGATTAACTAGCAATGAAGCAAATTATTGGTGCCCAGTGTCATATTAGTGAAAGGCCGCGTGCAAAAACAACTCATAGTCCGTAGATCAAAACAGGAGATGTTTCCCGGGGGCGGAAGCTCCAGGTATGGAATCAACAATCACAAGTAGACTACCTCGATCGCAGCACCAGTAGAGACTACCAAAAGCAGCGGAAACCATGCTGGAAAAGGTAAACAAAATGCACTTGCGTCCAAGATCTTGGCCCAATTGTAGTAAAAATATACTGTACCATACGTTTATAATCGTATAATATATACCTTAGTAAAAATAGGACGTACACAGGGATTTCAAAGCCGGCCGCTCCTGACCAGCAGGCAGGCAAACAAAATTTCTCCGTACATGAGTTGCCGGCCCCCACATGGCGGTCAAGGTCAAATGGTCAAATCTTTTTGGGTTTAAAGCCAAAAGGAGGCCGGGAGCACAGCAGCAGAGTACGTACGGGCCTGGGCCCCGGCCGCGACCAACACGTGGCTCGTTCCGCGGCGGGCCCGGCGGTCCAGCTAGCAGGTGACACGGTGGACCAGGTGGGCCAGCTAGCAGGTGACACGGTGGACCTGGTGGGCCCAGAAGGACTCTTGTCTCACGCGACCGACCCACCGACCGGTGAGACCGGCTGCAGTTTTTTTTGCCTTCTATGCTTTGATCGCGAGAGCACATTTATGCACCGTCTAAAAATACGACTTGTGCACCCCCTAAAAAACGATTTCTGCTTCCAAAAAAAAAGGATGCGAGCAGATAAAAGATGGTGGATATTGATGACATTACCCATTGGAGTCACAAAGTATATCTATTTAGATTCAAACATTGAAGAGGATTTCCAGGATCAAATGGGATCCAACATGATTCCATAGGCTCACCACGTCAGTTGGTATCAATAAATTGTGCTTCATTACTTCCAAATACGAGTATTAAATTTTTAGTAGTACTACTAGCACAAAATCTTCATCATTAAATATACTCTCTCCGATTCCCATTAATTGACTTAATTTTGTTTAGATATAGATGCATCTAGTCAACAAACATGTCTTGATACATCCGTACTTACACAAATTTGAGGCAATTAATTTGAATCCAAGGGAGTATTATATTTGGAGAATCAATGCATTTAATTACATGCTTGCGTATACTGCCACAAATTCACCAATTTATGTACAAAATTATTTTCATTTATGGAGCGATTAAGTTGTATTCACAATCTTATTTATCCTTGGCAACTACGGAAATTCTCTGAGTCGTTAATTCACGGCATGGAGAGAATTAAACATCGTAGAAAAAAAATTAATTGGTGGGGCCTACCAGATGTCGTAGCTTAACTAGATGCAAGGAAAAAATATACAAATAGTGAGGGGCATGATATACTCCTTTCATTTTTTTATTTACCCCACGTAATGTGTTTAGCCAAATTTTAGACTGAATAAAATGTGACCATGCATGTACATAAGAAATAATTTCAACCATCATAATACCAAATGCATATAATACAAAAAATATAGTTTATGAGAATTATTATATTGTAGATTTAATTTTGGGCATACGGATGTTTTTTAAAAATTATTTGGGAAAACTTTATAAATATTGAGTTTGATTCCAGAACTCCTGTTAATTGTGTACGAAAGATGGAGTAGGAGATATACATACTTCCCCGCAAGACGTAAGAAATGAACAAAAGTGCAATGAGTATATGGATGAAAACAATATTGACGAGGACATGAGAGTTGTTTCAATTACAAAAACAGTAGAATTGAACTACACCATGACCAATTAACATTGCAACGTTTGGCCAATCCTTCCACATCATCCTCCGCGCACCATGATCCCCATCACAAGGTGCGAGCACGCGGGACCAAATCAAGCGGCCAAAGTAATTAAGAGTAGGCATGACACCTGGACGGTACCGCTCTGCATCTGCATCAATAACGCACCCCATGTATCCGCCGCTGCACCGCACAAAGGATACCGCTAGATAACATTATTATATCTCAGTTTGCGAACTGACATGGCGTTATCGCAAAAAACACGTAAGTCTATCGCAACACGTTTTCTATGTCAGAACAAGTATATCACCCCACACTTCAACCTCTAGAAGTATAGAAAACCCATATGCAACACAATTAACATGTTGTGCAAATGCTTGAAAATTGTGGATACAAAATGTATTTCTTCATTGTCCAAGCCCCCAAGGCATTTTCATGGAATCATAATTTGACACTCCACATCAGAAATTCCCAGAGGTGGGCCAGTCCTCACACTCTCTATATATAGCCATGGCCTCCACCGCCCACTACCATCGAACCACCTTCCTCTTCCTCCACACTCCCCAAACCATCGCCATCGGAGCGTCCCCCTCCCCCTCTTTCTTTGCTCCCCGTTGGAAACCACGCATCTTATCCTCCCGCCGCTCTTCCGTGCCATGACGAACCACGCCGCCTTTGCTGCCGAGGACGCGGTCACCGCCGTGCCGCCGCCGGCGCAGGCGGGTCGCCATTTCTCGTCGTTTCCGCCGCGGAGGGCGCGCGACTGCAGGAAGGCCGCCCTGGGCCGCATGGACCTGGCCGCCTCCGGGGTGCTCAGGGGCGGGTCGCTGCTGGACTCCATGAAGGCCTCCTCGCCGCGCCATGCCAAGGTCGCCGCCGGCGCCGACCACGAGGACTGGATGGTAAGTTGAGACGCACCTCTCCGTGGCTACGTCTTGGTCCCTCTCACCATCTCCTGAAACTAAGAATTAATGGTGGGCTGAATCGCAGGAGAAGCACCCGTCGGCACTAGAGTGGATCGAGGCCGTGGTGGCGGCGGCCAAGGGGAAGCAGATCGTGATGTTCCTGGACTACGACGGCACCCTGTCGCCGATCGTGGAAGACCCCGACAGCGCCGTCATGACAGAAGAGGTGAGTTTCTTTTTCGTCTCTGTTCTGTTCACAAGCTAGCTCGGTCGCCCCAATGTTATTAATTCTTACCGCGCGGTTAATATTTGTATTGACTCATTGCAGATGAGAGACGCGGTGAGGAGCGTGGCCCAGCATTTCCCGACCGCCATCGTAAGTGGGAGATCCAGAGACAAGGTACATTCCACTGCCCACCAAATACTGGTGTTGCTTTACATTTTTGTTGCTTTCTTGGTGCCGTAAAAGAAGCAATTTTTTCTCCGGGCCCCTTCCCTTGCAACACCATGAAGCTGTAAATGGAATCTTCCAGGTTTCCCTTTTGCAATGTTTCCGCCTGATTTTATTTTACCGTAGCAGGAGGGACCCTTTGCTTGTTGTTCTTTTTCCTAGTGCTAAATGTGTCCCTTCTCTAGCTTATTTCTACCTCCATTCCAAAATAACTGCTGCAGCTTGGTCTAAATGTAGATATACATCTAGATAAATTTTGATCATAGATAGATCTATATCTTGATAAAATTGTGATACTTATTCTGTACCAGAGCGAATACCTAGGAATAATTTCACTGAATTTATGGCCATGGTTTACACACACAGGTGCTCAACTTTGTGAAGCTAGAGGAGCTGTACTACGCCGGGAGCCATGGCATGGACATCAAGGGCCCCACCACCGTGTCCAACCACAAGGCAAAGGTCAGTTTGGTTAGTCACCATCTCTTTCTGACTTTCTCTCTAGTCTTTTGTCTTGACTTATTCTCTATGGTCTGCACTTTTCTTCACGACATCACTTGTGAAAAAGACTTTTCCTTGGTCATGATTTGCACACATTTATTTGTATTAAATAGTTCGATGATTTAGTGGTTGTTTGATTTGTCTCTGCAGGCTGACGAAGTTCTGTGCCAGCCGGCGACCGAGTTCCTGCCTGTCATTCAGGAGGTATATATAGACTGCATGAGATCATTATTTGTCTTCCTGCCAATTAATCAACCTTGAAAACTGCCAATACTACTTCTAGAGTATTACGACAGATATACTTAAAACATGTGGAGTAAAATACTCAAAGCAAAATACTGTGCGATTTGCTTACTAGTTTTCCTGTCATATATTTATATATGTTCAGGTGTATGAGACGCTGACGGCCAAGATGGAAGCCATCCCAGGCGCCATGGTGGAGAACAACAAGTTCTGCCTCTCCGTGCACTTCCGCTGCGTCGACGAGGAGGTGACTTACCGAAAATACAAATGTACACGTTTTGATCGCATAATTAACTTTGCCTAACTTCAACTTATTCATGTAGGAATGGGATGCTCTAGGCAAGGAGGTGAGAGCGGTGCTGGAGGGCTACCCAGATCTCCGCCTCACCAAGGGGAGAAAGGTCCTGGAGATCCGTCCCTCCATCAAGTGGGACAAGGGCAATGCCCTTGAGTTCTTGCTCGAGTCTCTCGGTGAGTGATTCATCGCATACTACATGATCACAAAAAATGTAGTTGTCCATGTTACGTTACTTGCTTTTCATAACTTTATTTTTTGAGATATAGCAATTATTACTTTGTTGATATGTTTATTATTAATTGCTGGTGTTAATATAGTATTTTGTTTGGATTTTTTCTTGAAGGCTATGCAGGACATGGCGATGTTTTCCCGATTTACATCGGAGATGATCGCACTGACGAGGACGCATTCAAGGTACGTGTAGTGCCTGTGTGCATAAATCATCTTCGCTTTTGCACTACCGCTACTTGGAAGAAAAGCAGATCTATGAGCCATGAGCTGATGCTTTTATACCCTTTTGCCAAAAATGAAACTATAGGTGCTGCGCAACATGGGACAGGGCATCGGGATCCTTGTGACCAAGTATGCAAAGGAGACCACCGCATCCTACTCTCTGCGAGAGCCTGCAGAGGTACATTACTATAAACACAAATATGTGCTTACCAGGATATGTTAATAATACTATGCATGCATGTGTGGAGTGTAGTAGGCATGCCTATTCTTGTGGACTGTCTAGGTAGCATGTATCATAAAGCAACTATAGGTTGTACTCACTGCGTATGCGCAGTAGAGGTACTAGTTAGCTAGGTGCATGCCATATATATGCTCTCGAACTGCTTCTCCTAAAGTTGATTGTCGGAATGAAAAAAAGGCAATGCAAATCTAGATGATGTCAATTTTATTAGCCATAGGGTTTAAAATGTAATAAGTGTTCGGTGGCTTAGTACAAACTTTCTACCGACCTAGTATTAAATCTTTGATATTTGTTATAGGTCGGAGAAGTCATGTCTACAACCTTGGTCGCTTATATTGTGCTGTTTCACCATGCAGGTGAAAGACTTCCTGCGTAAGCTGGTGATGAGCAACGGGACAAAGGGCTAGTACCTAATTCATCATCAACCATCTGATAGCTCGAAATGGAGAGCAAGCTATATAATTAAGCTAGATCAAGTCTTGTTTCCTTGTTGGACTTTGCGTTTTTGCTGTTGTGTTAACTAGTAGTAGAAGAATGCATCCATATGTGTGTGCGTGTGTTGGGATCGACATATAAGATCTAGATCGATCGAGCGCGGTGACCCCTAGGCCTTGGCTCTGAAGGTTTCTATTACTGTATCCTTCTGGCGAGGTTCTTGTAATTAGCCTTTCCTAGCTATGACAGAAATGGGAGTGACAAAGTAGCCCCCATTTTTCTCACCTAAATCGTTTCATTTTGCGTGCTCCTCAACTTGTGTTGTTATTCATCTGATGAACTAATTAAGTTATTGTTATGCCAGTATATGATCATGACTATGCATCATGCCATCATCACTGTGTAGAATATATTCTTAGTACAAATTATACTGTGGTTGTCGGAACGCACATATGGGATCGATCCATCCTGCATTCAGGTGTGAGAAGTCAGAACTACGCACCTTGAGATCAATGCATGCAGCCCGGCGGCAGGCGGGCCGGTGCTAGCATGCGACCGATTACCCGAGAAGACGGATCGACCTCGCATGAAACGCAACTCGCGCTCTCCTTCTCGGTCCATGAAAGAGACGGCTGCTATGCGTGCGTAGATCGGTAGATGCATCATCAATGGTGTGGTTGCAAAACGTACGTTTCCATGGATGGAAAAGGGCCTGATCGACGGAGAATCGGAGCAGTAGGTGCTACTTGGATCGCACCATTTTTCCACGAGTTCCGATGGGTGGAAACGGCAAGGATCCACATGCACATGGTGGGGCGGCTGAGCTTTTCTGGTCATGGCGAGCTCTGCTCTGCGACGCGAGGGACCGGACAGAGACGACGGCCAGCAGATCGCAGCTGAGACAGTGCCGATGCCGATGCCCGGGCACCGGAGGGGCGCTTCGATCTGTCCCGGCATGTTCCGGCCTGGCGACAAAAGCCTTCCCCTGCAGGGCTGCTGCAGCGTCTCATTAACTTCGGCGATCGGCCGGTGCAGGAAAGCTATGGCTGCTGCGGCCAAGCTTCCATGGATCGAGTGCAGCAGCCGGCTCATCTCTTGGGAGTACCGGCCGGTACGGCGGTACCACACTACTACTGCTCCTCGGCTCTTGCACACTATACACATGCAGCACCGACCTATACATCTACATCTACCTCTCGTCTCCTTGTCTTAATTTTGCGATCAACTGTGGGCTTCTGCGACAGTAGATCTTCGCGACAACTTGATCGTGGGACTAGTCTAGCTAGCTAGCTAGGGGCACTGGTGGAAAAACAGGCTTCCGGGAAGCCCCATAAGTCGCGAAGGTAAAGGAACCGCGACTAATGGGGTCTTTAGTCGCGGTTCGTGTGGCGAACCGCGACCAAAGGCCTGGGCCCAGGGCGCACGGTGGCCAGCTGGTGCACGTGGGGGGCTTTAGTCGCGGTTGGCCAGCCCAACCGCGACTAAAGGTGCCGAAGGCCTTTAGTCGCGGTTGGCCAGGCCAACGGGACTAAAGCCCCTCCCCTATATATACCCATCCAGCAGCCAACACTTAGCCATTTGGAGCCATTCTCTTCACAAGTGAGTGTTAGGTTTGCTTTTGGTTCCTCTTATGCACATAAGGTGTTTGATGAAATGCCCCAAGAGCATGAAACAAACATGATATGAAGTGTTGGAGTCACACTTGAGCTTTCTCATTTAATTTTTCCTCCTCGATCGCGGTTAGCAACTTGAACCTTTGATATGTGTCATTGATAAAATATGCATGTGTGTGTAGTTCATTAATTGTTTAATTTATATTGTTTGTAGCTAGTTAGTTTAACAAATGCATGATGGTTAATTATATATTTTATATTATAATAATGCAGATGAATCGGCAATGGATGTACGGTAACCGACTCTCCGGCGAGTTCAGTACGGGTTTGAAAGATTTCCTCGTAGTGGCTAATGCGAACAAGCGGGGGGTTTTGTTATCTGTCCATGTGTTAAGTGTAAGAATCGGAAGGGTTACTCTTCCTCAAGAGATGTTCACATGCACCTGCTCGGCACGGTTTCATGCCAAGCTATAATTGTTGGACCAAGCATGGAGAAAGAGGGGTTATAATGGAAGAAGATGAAGAAGGGGATGATTTCAATGATGAAAGCTATCTTTCTCATTTCGGTGATACTTTCATGGAGGATGCTGAAGGTGAAGGGGAAGGTGAAGAAGAGGCACGTGATGATCCCGTTGATGATCTTGGTCGGACCATTGCTGATGCACGGAGACGCTGCGAAACTGAAAAAGAGAGGGAGAATTTGGATCGCATGTTAGAGGATCACGGGGAAGGCGGCGTACCCGGATGCGATGATGGTCCGAAAAAGCTGGGCTGCACTACTGGATTTGCTGAGATGGAAGGCACGAGCAGGTGTAGCTGACTCGGCATTTGAAAACTTGCTGAAAATGTTGAAGAATATGTTTCCAAAGAATAACGAGCTGCCCGCCACTACGTACGAAGCAAAGAAGGTTGTCTGCCCTCTAGGTTTAGAGGTTACGAAGATACATGCATGCATCAACGATCGCATCCTCTACCGCGGTGAATACGAGAATTTGAATGAATGCCCGGTATGCACTCGCATTGCGTTATAAGATCGGAGGCGATGACCCTGGTGACGATGTTGAGGGCCGAAACCCAGGAAGAGGGTTCCCGCCAAGGTGATGTGGTATGCTCCTATAATACCACGGTTGAAACGTCCGTTCGGGAACAAAGAGCATGCCAAGTTGTTGCGATGGCACAAAGAGGACCGTAAGTCGGACGGGGAGTTGAGACACCCCGCGGATGGAACGCAATGGAGAAAGATCGACAGAGAGTTCAAAGATTTTGCAGCTGACGCAAGGAACATAAGATTTGGTCTAAGTACGGATGGCATGAATCCTTTTGGCGAGCGAGCTCCAGCCATAGCACACTGGCCCGTGACTCTATGCATCTACAACCTTCCTCCTTGGTTGTGCATGAAGCGGAAGTTCATTATGATGCCGGTGCTCATCCAAGGTCCGAAGCAACCCGGCAACGACATCGATGTGTACCTAAGGCCATTAGTTGATGAGCTTTTACAGCTGTGGGGCAGACCTGGTGTCCGTGTGTGGGATGAGCACAAAGAAGAGGAATTTGACCTACGAGCGTTGCTTTTCGTAACCATCAACGATTGGCCTGCTCTTAGTAACCTTTCGGGACTCGTCAAATAAGGGATACAATGCATGCACGCACTTGCTTACATGAGACCGAAAGTGTACATTTGCCAAATTGTAAGAAGAACGTGTACCTTGGGCATCGTCGATTTCTTCCGAAAGGTCATCCGAGTAAGAAAGAAAGGCAAGCATTACAACGGCAAGGCAGATCACCGGCCGAAGCCGCGGAACACACTGGTGCTCGAGGTATTTGATATGGTCAAGGGTTTGAAAGTCATCTTTGGAAAGGGTCCTGGCGGACAATCGGTTCCGAAGGGAGCTGACGGGCATGTAGCCATGTGGAAGAAGAAATCTATATTCGGGAGCTAGAATATTGGAAAGTCCTAGAAGTCCGCTCTGCAATCGACGTGATGCACGTTACGAAGAATATTTGCGTGAACATCCTAAGCTTCTTGGGCGTGTATGGGAAGTCAAATGATACAAAGGAAGCACGGCGAGGACCAGCAAAGTTTGAAAGACCACGATGACCCGCATCCGGAACGGTTTCAAGGTCGTGCCGGCTACGCTCCGACCAAAGAAGAGAAGGTCATCTTTTTTGAATGCCTGAGCGGTATGAAGGTCCCGTCAGGATTCTCGTCCAATATAAAGGGAATAATAAACATGGCGGAGAAAAAGTTCCAAAACACTGAAGTCTCACGACCGCCACGTGATTATGACGCAATTGCTTCCGATTGCTTTGAGGGGCTCCTGCCGGAAAAATGTTCGAGTAGCCATTGTGAAGCTATGTGCATTCCTCAATGCAATCTCTCGGAAGGTAATCAATCCGGAAGTTCTACCACGGTTACGTAACGATGTGATCCAATGTCTTGTCGAGTTTCGAGTTGGTGTTCCCGCCATCCTTCTTCAATATTATGACGCACCTCCTGGTTCACCTAGTCGATGAGATTTCCATTCTCGGTCCTGTATTTCTACACAATATGTTCCCCTTCGAGAGGTTCATGGGAGTATTAAAGAAATATGTTCGTAACCGTGCTAGGCCGAAGGAAGCATCGCCAAGGGCTATGGAAATGAGGAGGTAATTGAGTTTTGTGTTGACTTTGTTCCCGACCTTAAGCCGATTGGTCTTCCTCAATCGCGGCACGAGGGGAGACTAAGTGGAAAAGGCACGATCGGAAGGAAATCAATGATATGTATGGACGGCCATTCTACGACCGAAGCACACCACACAATTCGACCAATTCCAGCTTGGTTGCTCCGTACTTTGAGAAACACAAGAATATTTTACGCTCGGACAACCCCGGGAAGCTCGAATCCTGGATTAGGAAGGCCCACATGGAGACTTTCGGCGGTTGGTTGAGAAAACATTTAATGAGTGACAATAAGGTTGTAGATCAGCTGTACATGTTGGCCAAGACACCATCTTCGACTATAACGACTTTCCAAGGGTACGAGATAAATGGGAATACATTTTACACGATCGCCCAAGATAAAAAGAGCACCAACCAAAACAGTGGTGTCCGCTTTGATGCGAGCAACCGAGAATGGGCAAAAGGTCACATATTATGGTTACATAGAGGAGATATGGGAACTTGACTATGGACCCTCCTTTAGGGTCCCTTTGTTCCGGTGCAAATGGTTCAAGCTAACAGGAGGTGGGGTAAAGGTGGACCAGCAATACGGAATGACAATGGTGGATTTCAACAATCTTGGTTACCTTGACGAACCATTCGTCCTAGCGAAAGATGTCGCTCAGGTTTTCTATGTGAAGGACATGAGTAGCAAACCGAGGAAACGGAAAGATAAGAAAACGATCGGTACATCATGCGATGATCCAAAGCGCCACATTGTTCTTTCGGGGAAAAGAAACATCGTGGGAGTGGAGGACAAGACGGACATGTCGGAAGATTATAATATGTTTGCTGAAATTCCGCCCTTCAAAGTGAACACCGACCCAAGCATTAAGTTAAATGATGAGGATGCTCCATGGATACGGCACAATCGTAAGCAAGCGGGGACACAAGGGAAGAAATGATGTGTAATAATTTATTATTGTACCAAACTTTGTTGAATGAATCATGTGAATTATATTACCCGTGATGTGTTTGGTGTCCATTTTCGAATGATTCAATTGACTCGAGATAGCACACGATGATACATGAAATTTGGAGTGACTAAGTCATACTCCCGCATACATGAAATTTGGAGTGACTAAGTCATACTCCTGCATATAGGAAATTTGGAGTGACTAAGTCATACTCCTGCATACATGAAATTTGGAGTGATTTAGTCATACTCCTGCATACATGAAATTTGGAGTGATTTAGTCATACTCCCGCCTAGGCGTATAATATGCATACTCGTAGTCTTCATAGCCGCCGCCGTTGTATCTGGTAGTCGTCGCCTTCTAAGTTGCCGGCGTCGTCGTCGCTGCTTGTCGTCGCCGGTCGTCGGGCGGCGCTCGTGGCTCGAACCGAGGGTAGCGCAGGCGGGGGATATCGCCGGCCGTGATGTAGTCCATGACGCTCCGCGAGTCCGGCCGTACCACCATAGCCGACGGCCGGCCTCGTGGAAGTTTCCGGGAGGCGAGACCGTCCTCCTCATACCTGGCGAGCGCCCTCTCACGCCGATTGATGAAGAAGGCGTCCCAAGTATGCTGGTTATCGGGATGCCAGCGGGGATTCATCCGCTGCTCCGGCGTGAGGTCGAGGTAGTAGTGATTCGTGATGGCCGCCGGCGCGCGTGCACCCCGAGGGACGGGAGGGACCGGCACGCCGCCGGCGCTTAGGCTCCGGCCCGGCGGGGACGCGGTAGCCCGGAGGGCAAGGGTAGTTCGAGGCGCAAAGCTCCTCCACTCGCTGGTAGGTTAGAGTGGGTGCGGTGGAAGCCATGAGAGAGTGATGAGAGATTGTAGAGATGTGATAATGCTGGCCAAGCCGGGCAACATATATGTAGTGAGAAATGGCGGGAAGAAAGAGGCGGGAAGAAAGAGCTGGCGGGAAGAAATTGGCGGGAAGAAAGAGGGGGGAAGAAAGAGGCGGGAAGAAATTGGCGGGAAGAAAGAGGCGGGAAGAAAGAGGCGGGAAGAAATTGGCGGGAAGAAATTGGCGGGAAGAAATTGGCGGGAAGAAATTGGCGGGAAGAAAGAGGCGGGAAGACGAGGAAGAAATGGCGGGAAGAAGAGAAATGCCCGTGATGTGTTTGAAATGAATTAGTTTTATTTTTATGAATTTTTTGATATATTATTTGTATTTTTAACATTTTGAATTGAATTGGTTTTATTTTTCTGAATTTTTTGATATATAATTTATATTTTTAACATATTGAAATGAATTAGTTTTATTTTTCTGATTTTTTTGATATATAATTTGTATTTTTAACATATTGAAATGAATTTGTTTTATTTTTCTAATTTTTTTGATATATAATTTGTATTTTTAAGATTTTGAATTGAATTATTTTTATTTTTCTGAATTTTTTGATATATTATATGTATTTTTCACAAGTAGAAATGAATTATATGTATTTTTAACATTTTGAAAAAGAAAAGAATTTTGAAAAAGGCCTTTAGTCGCGGTTGGCCTGGCCAACCGCGACTAAAGGTCATTTCCGCGGGAACCAAAAAAGGGCGAAAAAAGGCCTTTGGTCGCGGTTGGCCTGGCCAACCGCGACTAAAGGGGGACCTTTAGTCGCGGTTGGCCAGACCAACCGCGACCAAAGGGTGGTCCCTATAAATTCCCGCGGCGCGAACCGCCGCGCCAGAGTCTCATCTTCGATCGATCCGTCTTCGTCGCCTGCGCCGCCGCTCGTCTTCGTCGTCGTCCGCGCCGTCTTCGTCGCTGCGCCGCCGCTCGTCTTCGCCGCCGGAACCGCCGCCGCCGTAAGCGTCCGCGCCCCCGCCGTGACCGCCGCCGCCGTAAGCGTCCGCGCCCCCGCCGTGCGTAACCGCCGCCGCCGTAACCGCCGCGCCGCCGCCGTCGACGGATCGGGCGCCGCGCGCGCGCGCGCGGCTCGCGCCGCCGCCACACCGCTGCCGGGGCCACCGCCGCGGCGCCGCCACACGATGCTGCCGGGGCCACCGCCGCGGCGCCGCCACACACGTCACCGCCGCGCGCGCCGCGCGCGCGGCGCCGCGCCGCCGTACGTCCACCATCGGCCGGGAGAGATCGAGAGGGCGCCGGGGCGCACGGCGGCCGGGGTTTTTTTTTCTTTTTTTTAGTTTTTTTTTAGTTTTTTTGTTCTTTTTAATTTTAAGTAGTTAATTAGTTTAATAAAAACGGTAAATTTGACTTAACAAAATTTGAGTTATAAATTTCAGTTATAAATTTCAGTTATAATTTTGACTTAATAAAAAAACATATAGTTAACAAAAAAAACATATTTTGACTTAATAATTTTTTGTTTTGTCCACTTATAATTAATGAAATTAATTAGTAACTATATATATAGTTAACAAAAAAACATAAAACTTGATAATTTTGACTTAATAAAATTTTAAGTGGACAAAAAATTTCTGAATTTTGACTTAACAAAAAAATTAACTAGCAAACCCACCGCCACCGACCCCGCATGTATACGGAGGGGGCGGCGAGGCCCTCGCCTCCCCCTCCGTATACGCGCGGGTTTTTTTCTTTTTTTACGAGAGAGAGGATCGGCACACCGCTACCGCCCTTTCGCCCCTGCCTCGCCGCCCCCCCCTCCGTATACGGCGAGGGAGGCCTCTATGTGTTGTCCTCGGCACCGCCACCGCCCTTTTGCCACCGCCACCGCCCTCTCTCCTTTTGCCACCGCCCTTTCGACACCGCACTTAAATAATTAGTTTTGACTACATGTTTTCAGGACTGACATATGGCGGACGATAGAGGTGACCCGATTCTGGACAACTATGATCCGGACGCTGAAGAACATATCTTCGGCATCATAAAAGGCGATGTTATATATGTGCGAGCCGGAGAAGAAGAAGATGATATCTCTTCTTATCTGAACCTTGAGGTGAAGATGAAGGGCGCCGTCGGCAAGCGGATGATGCCGAAGAAACGTCGATAAACGACGATCTTCGGTTGGAAGTAGCAACCACCTCCGGCGCCGAGGTATATATATATACATATTGAGCGTCTGGTGATACAACTAACGATTTGAATAAATTAATGTGTGTGTACTAACGCGCGCGACTCTCTTTCTTATTTTAGCCCTCGGCCGGATCGTCGAAAAAATCGAGTACGTCGTCGTCAAAGCGTGGCGCAACCAAGACGATGAAAGCAGGAGAAACATGCACCATCGATGTTGTCGACGAAGAAACCGGCAGGACGGCGGAGCCCAGCAAGAACGCCACCAAGTTTGTCGGCCAATGCGGAGCCGTTGTTAGAGACAACGTCTCGATCACCCGCCGGGAGTGGAATGAGCCAAAGAAGGCACGTGTTGGTTTCACTTTTGTCGAACAGAGAGAAAAAAAAGATTGCTTCAACAAGCTTATGGAACATTTCGTTCTACCTCCGAATACCGCAAATACGATGAGGAGGGTAACAAGATTGCGGAAAACAAGAAGAGGCGCAAGCTAGTCAAACAGTTCGCTCTTTCTAGGATGGCCAACGCATTCCGGAAATACAAGCAAAATCTAGCCCATGACTTTGTCAACCAGGGCAAGACTCCGGATTTCAAAGGACAATATGAGAAACCGCAACATGATTGGCCAGAATTTGTGAAGCAAAAGAAATCGGAGCAGTTCCTTGAACTATCGAAAAAAAAATAAGGAAAATGCGGCCAAGAAGGAGTACAATCATAAAATGGGGCCAGGAGGGTATCGCTTTTGGCAGCCTAAGTGGGAGAAGATGGAGAACGAGCGAGGGCGCGAGGAATCCGTCCGGGTGCGGAGGGATGGGACCCAAGGGCCAAAAGCTGGTGGTACGGGCATGGGGGATCGGCTGAACCCGGAGACGAGGGAGTGTGTTTATCGGGGCAAAATAATTACACCCACCCAAAAGCTTATTGAGGCAATGAGGGATGCTCAAGAGGGGAGGATCAGGTTCAACGAGAGAGAACGACGCCCCGACAAAAGCCCTCGGGAATCCTGAACACGGAGGACGTGTACGAGGCATGCCCGGGGACATTTCGTGGAAACTAGGGTTCCCCCAGAAAGATGACCCGTACGGTTACAGAAGCCGTAAGAGAAAGATGGATCGGGATGCAGATGTTGTGGCGAAGTTGGTAACTGAAATGGATGTGATGAAGAAAACCGTGAGTGTACTAGTCGCCGAAAGAGATGCATCTCGGGCGCAGCATCTCGAAGATCATCCAATGGATCTCGGAAGCCGGCGGCGGAGAAGAAGCGGCGTGGCTTCCACGGAGGCCTCACCGGCTGGTGCACCGACGATAGAAATTACTGCACCGGAGCCTGCGGTGGTCGAAATTACTGCACCGGAGCCTCCTCGCTACCCCGTGGACGATATAAAGGAGATGAAAGCATGTCATCTGTATTATCCTATCGGGAACATGTCCATGAAGGTAGCCATCGGCGGTGCTTTACCACCGGAGCACTCCACCACAACAACCCCATTCAAGATGGCTATGCTCGTGTGACGGTGGAGGAGATAGTCCAAGGGTTTGAGGACCTGGACATTGACATTGCTACACCTGAAGGGGTGAAAAAGACTTGGAGATGTCAAGCGCCGAGTTCATTCTATGGCGAGAAGAAATTTATCAAGTTTCCGGGCGAGCGCCAACAAGTCCACCCCGTACGGTGGTGGTGGTGGCGGTGGCGGTGACGGTGGCGGTGGCGGTGACGGTGGCGGTGGCGGTGACGGTGGCGGTGGTGCTTCACCTAATACACCTCATTCACGTCGGCCGACGCCGCCGCCCCCGGTCCTCGTCCGGCGGGTGATCGGACACCGGTACCGCCCCCAATCCACCTCCGGCGAAGAAGCAGAAGCGGTCCTGGGTTATTAACCCGGACCCTTACGTACCTAAGAAAACAAAGGTACCGGAGGTATCAACGAAGCCTCTCCCCACGAGGCCTTGGGAAAGTAGTGCCGAGGAAGTCGAGGCGGGCGCGGCTGCTGATTTAGAGAAATGGAAGGCGAACGTCAAGAAGAAAATAGAGGGCGAGCCCAAGCCGGTATATTCGACAAGGAAAAGCGATGGGCTAAGTCATTTTTGAACACACCGTCCCAAGCCGCGAAGAATCTGCACGACGACTATTTACGTGAACTTCGTAGGCAAGCACTCGCGTTGAAGACCGAGGAAAGAGTTGGCGGAGAAGAAAGCCTTGAAGGACGAGGCCGAGTCAAAATTAGAAAGGGGGAAAGAAGTTGCCCAGCTCGGGGAACAAAGTAAACAATCGATCGCCCCGCTCATAGTGCAAGCCGCCGGTCCGGATGCCCCCGATATCATAGCAGCTGCGGCAGCATGTGGATTGAGCTGTAGAAAGTGCCGGAAAACAAGCGGCCGACTTAGGTATCACTCTTCGTGCGGTGTTAGGCCTTGATGAGGCGCCAATGAAGGACGTAGTATTTTCATATGTGAAGAATGGCCCTCTCATCGAGCCTGCGCGGGAAGAGGATCTACCTCGACAAATGAAAGGTGCTGCTAAATTGGTACAAGGCTTACATAAAACATGAAAACGCCAAAGACTATATCTATGCGGAAGTTAAATATGTGCATCACTTCAAACGTTACTGGGTACAAATTCCTCCGAGTGAATTGTTCCAGCTGTTCAATCTGCTGCGAGCTCGACAAATCTATCATCGGTTGCTACGTTACGTAAGTGATTTATTAATTTCTACCCCATCTCGTTCATTGCCGCACTATATATATATATATTGTCCTAACTATCTTGTTGTGTACGCTATATATTATGCAGAATGAAGAAGCGGGAAATGCGAATAAGGAACATCCATGATGTTGGGTTCATTGACCCACACATCGTTAATTCATATGTGTTAGAATACCACCCCGCCAGACGTGGAGGAAGACCTGTGGCGGTTTATTAGAAAAACAGCAAGAGAAAAGTGATATTCTATTTCCTTACCATTTTGGGTGAGTGTTTCTGTCTTGAGCACATTCTCTTTTGTTTACTCCATGCATGGTATGTGGCTAATCGATGAGTTATGCATGGCTGTGCATGTATCGTGTCCGCAGGTTCCACTGGATTCTTATGGTAATTAAAGTTCAGACCTCCTCAGTTCTCGTCCACGACTCTCTGAATATGGATCCGGCGCTTTGGGGCGACATGAGAAAAATGATGCAAAAGTAATTATTTTCATTCATTTGCGCTCTATATCGATCGGCCTATTTCGTTCATCATTTCCTTATATCAAGTAACTAATTAATAACTCTCTTGTTTATTTAATTTTCTTTGCCTCGTAGGGTTTGGAGACGGTTCGTAGATACCAAGGTCGGTGAATTCAAAAAAGAGCTACATTTTAAAATGGCGAGTGCCGACGTACGGGGATACTCGGCCACCGGGGACCAATCTATGTGGATACTATGTTTGTGAGAGGATCCGGAGATACGCAATGAGCGGGACCGGACGTGTGAGAACAACATCTGAGGAATAACCTCCGGAAGACGCTTAGTCCGGAAGCTCGCTTCCGACCACTTCAAGAGGAACTAGCTGGATGGTTGGCGAGGAAGTCATCGATCCTAGAGGAGAACACTATTACGATGACGTAGATCTTTATACGCACCGGAATTTGTAACTAACTTGTTCAAAATTGTATATGGTCATCCGATATTGAATATATATTGTATATGGTCATCCGATATTGAATATATATTGTATATTACTCTTGAATTCTTTTTGGTTCTAATTTCAAATTTGTTTGAAATTGTACATTCATATGCATGTATGTATACGAGTACCGTAGAATATGTGAAACTCCTTCAAAATTAAAACCCAAAAGAAATAAAAAAATACAAATTAAAAAGAAACCAGATTTAGGGGGAGGGGGCTAAAACCCTAAACCTCGCGGAGGCCTTTAGTCGCGGTTGGCGAGAAGAACCGCGACTAAAGGTCCTCCGCCCTAGCGCTGCCTGCGGCCCACGTGGACGGGCCTTTAGTCGCGGTTCGTAAGGAACCGCGACTAAAGGGGGGGGCCTTTAGTCGCGCTGCTTTGGTCGCGGTTGCGCCACCGCGACTAATGGCAGTTGCCAACCGCGACCAAAGCCCTTTTTTCCACCAGTGGGGCCAGCCGGTGTGTGTGGCAACGACCAATTAAATTTTATCTGTATGACAGTATGAGAGCAGTGAGATGGTGTGGTCGCTGTTAAATCCTGTTAATGCCGAATAAGCCCATGAAAAATACTACTATGAGCTAGTTCAAACTAAACTAATTCGCTAAAAGAATTTTATAACTAACCAAGTTATGGTTAACTTTGACTACGAAGTGGGCTCAATCGGGCGCCGCTGTCCATCCCTTTAGGGCATGCACAATGGTGATGACTCACCTGCCTGTAAGAGGTAGTTATAAGTGATTTTGGTGATGTGGAGAAAGAGAATAAGGCACCGAAGGAGGTAAAGTTCCACATATAGCTGTGGCTAAAAATATATAACTTAAAGACAGACTATTGTATACACTATCAATATCATTATCTACAGATGACATGGAGTAATATTACAGACACCATCCGTCTAAACCAATGTACATACCCCTCTATACTTCATTCGGCCCTCTATACTTCATTCCTGCACGTGGCCATATTCCGATCGAGCGATCGACTCAGGTACGTTTTGTCGTCGTTGGTCGGCATTGATTCACTTGCAAGTTGGGACATGCCCAAATTTCGTGTTCCTGTTCGATCTTTAATTACAGAGTAGCTAGAAACAGTAGGGAAACACCAAATCACCTTGTCACCGAATCTGCCCTATAGCCGTACATGACATACATCAGCGAGAGTAAGCTAAGTACCTAGCTAGAGCATACAAGCGTCTTTCCAAACTTGCTTTTCTTTTAAGGGCCCCTTTTTGACCCAAACGAGCGAGCCATCGATATGAACATCGCCACAAGACGATATGGACATCGCGTCATAGCCGCATGCATGAGATGCACCTCCCTTCCATATGCAAATTAGTTACTCTCTCCGATCCATAATAAATATTGCCTCGACATTTAAATTTAAACTAAATTAATAGCACTTATTATGAAGCGGAGGGTAGATTCTCCTTCCTGTTTCATCGAAATTTTTGACCCCAAATTATGAAGCGGAGGTTAGATTCTCCCTCCGGTTTCACTGAAATTTCTGACCCCAAATTAGCTTAACTTAAACACACAATGGGGGCAAAGACATAAAGTACAACAGCTAGATTCTCCTTCCTGTTTGCATCGCATGTGATGTGGTGAATCTGCAAATGCTAAAGCGATGGATGAATGGCCAATGCATGGTGTGGGGGTAGCACAATCCCTCTTTATGGCAGCCTAGCTCGTACTAGAAATGCTCCATGCCTTAACGTGCAAGAAGAAGCACACTAGCGGACAAGAAGGCCACTATATATGTGATGTGTATGCGTAAAGAAATTGTAGCAACTGTCCCGTTCAAAAATTGGACAGGCTACGAGTTAGTTGGACTCCACTTGAATGTTCATGCGTCCAGGCTCTCCCCGTAAAGTCTTATATTCCTTGGTCCCAAAAACTGCACTTAGCTCGTGTAAAAATCCCGTCCGAGTGAAAAAAAATTTGGGCTTGTTATCTCAAGTAGCTGAGAATTAAATTAGCTCTCAGCCGGGCCCTACACTGTGGATTTTGATTAAGATTTGTGCATTTATGTGTTGAATTGCTCCGTGATTCGTGCTTATCGTGAGGTGCAACATAGGTTATACCTAAGATTCCATTAGATCACTTGACTGAGAACTAATTTAGTTCTTGTTCAATCGAGAATTAGTCACAATCAAACAAAAATCCCTCAAGGTGCACATGTCAGTGACACGTGATAATACCATGTGGTACACTACCACTACAGGAAACTATATATGCATGGAGCGTTTCATTTGAGCCAATGGCGACCACAGGTTTTGCACCTAACAACTAATGGTTTATAAGGTGGTGGTGGGTGTGTGTGTGTGGGGGGGGGGGGGGGGGGGGATTGATGATCGGTGTCATGCGTGGAAAGACGACGAGTGCAATTGCCCATGCTTTGTGCCAAAAGTAAAGAACAATTGAGATTGTGTGTGCCTTAGCTAGGGTTGCATAAACAAGGAACCGACAGACAGTGGCCTGGTTGGAATAATTGGAGGCATAAGAGGGAATGCCTGGGAGCCAACCACTTAACCTCAAACAAGTGGGAAAAGCAAGTCCACTTTCCAAGTGCAGGTCTTGATATTTTCAAATGGTTGGTGTACATGCATGCATGGTCGGCAACCGCATAACATATTGCTGAAGTGAACGCCACTCGTAGTGAACCAGTGAATCTTTATATGTAGGAACCCCAACCGTAATATTTTTAAGCATGTCACGAATCAGGGCTACAAAGGGCGCGACCACATTCAGAGTCACAGGGGCCGGTGGTCGAGTCAGTGACAGTGTGTGCTTGCGTTGCTAGCTCGTGTTAAAAGGAAGAGTTTCTCTTCTCATGGTCATGGCTCCAAATCAATGACAAGACCATATGCACATGCATGATCGATCGCCAACCTAGACACATATGTGTGGTGCTGTGGTGGTGGTCCTGCATGGGTAGCTAGCTCGATCGACCGACCAGGCGCGGCGGCCGCCGTGTGCGTGCTCCGGCGGGTCACGGGTCGGTGAGCGCGGAAAAGGCGAAGTATACGAAGGAAAGACGAGTAAAGCGAAAGGAGCAGGGCAAAGGGAAGAGACTACTGATATGAGTACGTGGCCGGGTGGCTGCTAAGCATATGCATGTGGCTCTATGGGTATGTATCAGATGATTGAGTGAAATTGCACGCGAGATCCGGGCCACGAGCGTTACTAACTTTCTTTAGATGCTCTACACTTTGCTTGCAGAAACTGAACTGAACTTTGCTTGCATGCCTGACCAGTAGTGCAGATTGGACCTTTACACATGGTTGAAATGGCCCGTCGCACACGGCAAACCCAACAGTCACAAAGAGAGCGTGAGTGATACGCCAAAACAAAGCACATGGTTTTCAAAATCGTGTGCGACAGGATCCAGTGTTCGACACGGTTAATTATGTTAAATCGTGTGCGATAGACTGGTCTGTTACACACGGTGTTCCCTATTCGACCGTCAGCAGACTGGAAGATCGCAGATGTTGTTGTTACTTTAGGCGTATGCGTTTCACAGAGATGGCACACGTTTGTTTTAACCAGCCGTTCGGTTTCTGGCACCATCGGTGACATTTTATATATGCAACAAGCAATGCCCAGTTGTCTCAAGTAGCCCATAACTTAACATTGCATTCACAAAAAATTATCAAAACTCATTTATATTTGATTTGTATATTTCATACACCACATATACACATGTATTTCGACATAGATTAACTGCTAGCTTTAGAAACAAGAGTTCTACAGCACTAGTTCTTGGTTACGTCGTTGTCTCCATGCTATTGAAGGTTCTATTACAAATGGCCAACCTTAACCTTCGGTACTCTTCTCGTCACTTTTGTGATATTCTAGCAACACTGCATAAGACACTCTTAACTAAAAAGGTGTCTTATGCAGTGCACCAAAACTTCGCAATAGCAGCGGTTTGCAATCCTTATGGCAAGATGCCGGTATCTCATCTGAAATAAACTGCACAAACAAATCTTTGAAGTTGGAATATGGACATACCAAACATGTGATAGCTAGACTTAAACTGGTTAAGAATAAATGATTTGGGGTCTTAGTGATTCAGAGTGAAACAAGAGACACCATTGGCCTAATCAGCTATTCAATTTCTTATGGAGTGTCACCAAAATAAAACCCATGTTTTATGATGATAGCTATGGTTATCTATAAAAAAACATATAGGAAAAATAGTAATGTGTAGATCTAAGACATGAAATTAATTGTGCTTTCACAATGGATCTGGTACACGTTTGATTTGCACATGAACATATAGATCAAACAATACACAATGATATAAGTGGTGAAAAATGCTAATATTTAACAAAGTATTTTAATCTAGTTAAAACATGGTGCATCCCCTAGCTAATAGTTGATCCGGCAATGCATACAACATAACATATATAATATGGTATCTTACACGTCAAATGACACAAAATCTAGGCATAACAATATTCTAATGAAACCGACCTTGCTAACCGTGGGATTTATTAAAAATCCAAAACTCACCTATCCTAACACAATATTCTAGTGGATCCAGCCTTGGTAACAGTGTTATGCATCAGATCCGCTGGAGATGTCCTTT
>NC_061514.1:343810487-343852755 GCF_022539505.1 Lolium rigidum
CATTTCTCCCAATTAAGAACAACGTTAGTTTCTTCACATCTCTGCAAAACTTTATCAAGGTTTCGCAAGCAATTATCAAAAGAATTCCCATAGACAGAAAAATCATCCATGAATACCTCTACAATCTTCTCACAAAAGCCATGAAAAATAGCAGACATGCATCTTTGAAAAGTAGCAGGAGCATTACATAAACCAAAAGGCATACGTCTATAAGCATAAGTTCCATAGGGACAAGTGAAAGTGGTTTTCTCTTGATCTTTAGTTTTAACAACAATTTGTGAAAACCCAGAATAACCATCAAGAAAGCAAAAATGAGTATTTTTAGACAGCCTTTCTAACATTTGATCAATAAAAGGTAAAGGGTAATGATCTTTCTTAGTAACTTTATTAACTTTTCGATAATCAATGCACGTTCTATACCCTACAACTACTCTTTGAGGGATGAGCTCATCATTATCATTAGGCACAACAGTTATTCCTCCTTTCTTAGGAACACAATGAACATGACTAACCCATCTACTATCAGCAATAGGATATATAATACCAGCTTCAAGAAGTTTTAATACCTCATTCCTTACCACATCCTTCATCTTAGGAATTAGACGACGCTGACGTTCAACAACAGGCTTTGCATCATCTTCCATGTTGATGGCATGTTGGCAAATAGAGGGAGAAATCCCCTTCAAATCATCAAGAGTGTAGCCAATAGCTCCTCGGTGTTTCTTCAATATTTCCAATAACCTTTCTTCCTCAAAATCTGAAAACTTAGAACTAATAATAACAGGATATATTTTCTTATCATCAATATGAGCATACTTAAGATTATCAGGCAACGGTTTTAAATCAAAAACAGGATCTTCCTTTGGTGGTGGTGTTGTACCTAGATCTTCAACCGGCAAGTCATGTTTAAGAATAGGTTGACGAAGGAAAATTCATCAAGCTCATTCCTTTCTTCCCTAAAGACTTCACTCTCACTATCCTCCAAATGTTGCTTCAAAGGATTATTAGGAGCAAGAGCAATAGACGCACATTGTTCAACTCTAAAATCATTATTAGGCAAATCAGCTTTATAAGGAGTTTTGGCAAATTTAGAGAAATTAAACTCATAAGATTCACCAGCAAATTTAGTTACAATTTTCTCCTTCTTGCAATCTATAACAGCTCCACAAGTATTTAGAAAAGGTCTACCAAAAATAATAGGACAAGACTTACTAGCAAGCAGAACCAAGTACCAAAAAGTCGGCAGGATATTTAATCTTACCACATAGAACTTCCACATCTCGAACAATACCAATAGGAGAGATAGTTTCTCTATTAGCTAGCCGAATAACCACATCAATATCTTCAAGTTCACAAGAACCAATTTCATGCATGATTTCCGTGTAAAGCTCATAAGGAATGGCACTAATGCTTGAACCAATGTCGCATAAACCATAATAACAATGATCACCAATTCTAACAGAGAGCATAGGAACACTGGCTTTCCTAGACTTATTAGGATGCGAAACAATATTAGAAGCATCTTCATAGAAAATAATATGACCATCTTCTACATTTTCAGTCACAAGATCTTTAACTATTGCAATAGCAGGTTCAACCTTTATTTGTTCTTCAGGTTCTATAGGTTTCTTTGCACTTTTATTAACCGCACTAGTTATAACAGAATACTCCTTCATTTTAGCAAGGAAAGGAGTTTTTTCAATATAAGCTTCAGGAAGAATATGATCAACAGTTTCAATTACAACACATTTATTTATAGATGAACCAGTTTTATCTTTGTACGGTTCATGATACTTATCAAAATTCTTCCTAGGCAATTCAAAATGAGAGGCAAAAGCTTTATAAAAATTTGCAACAACTTGAGAGTCAAGACCATAAGTAGCACTCATATTACAAAATTTATCAGCATCCATAAAAATTTCAATGCATTTATAATCATAATTTATACCTGACTCTCTATCTTTGTTGTTCTCCCATCCTTCCGTATTCTCCTGAATCCGATCAAGAAGGTCCCTTTTAAACTCTTCTTTGTTGCGTGTAAATGATCCAGAACAAGTAGTATCTAGCAAGGTTTTATCTTGAAAAGAAAGTCTTGCATAGAAATTATCAATGATGCTATTACTAGGAAGCTCATGAATGGGGCATTTGAGCATTAAAGACTTCAATCTCCCCCATGCTTGGGCAATACTCTCTCCATCATGAGGCCAGAAATTATATATGCGGTTTCGTTCTTTGTGAATTTGACTTGGAGGATAGAATTTAGAATAAAATAGAGGCACAATATCCTTCCAATCAAGAGAATCCCCATTCTTCAGCAATTTATACCAATGCGCCGCTTTACCAGACAACGATATAGAGAATAGTTTCTTCCTAACTTCATCCATAGCAATACATGCACACTTGAATAACCCGCATAATTCATGTAAAAACAGTAAATGGTCTCCAGGATGGACAGTTCCATCCCCTTCATAGCGGTTATCCACAACACGTTCAATAATTTTCATAGGTATTTTGTATGGAACCTCTTTCTCACCTGGCGCCTCATCCACTACCTTTGCAGTAGTAGTAGATTTTCCAAATAGGAATTCAAGAGAAGATCTCTCCATAATGAATTATAGCAGCGATCGGAAATAAAATCAGCACGTACGAGTAAAGGTTTCCCTTACCAATTCCACTTACCAATAGCGCTTCACTCCCAGGCAACGGCGCCAGAAAATAGTCTTGATGACCCACAAGTATTGGGGGTGTATCGTAGTACTTTCGATAAATAAGAGTGTCGAACCCAACGAGGAGCAGAAGGTGTTGACAAGCAGTTTCGATGAAGGATTCACTGTAAATGCTCACAGACAAGTATTCAGGGGGTTTTGATATAGCATATAAATAAAATACAAGTAAGTAAAATGCGAGATTAATAATTGCAGCGAGTGGCCCAATCCTTTTTAGCACAAAGGACAAGCCGGTTTGTTTGCTTATGATGACCAAACGTTCTTGAGGACACACGAAATTTAGTCCAGTGCTTTCGCTTCATATAGTTGATTAATCTTCATTGTTTTGATAAGTGTTGTGTGGGTGAACCTATGCTAATGCACCGCCCTTCCTAGGACTAATACATACTTGTGATTATACCCCTTGCAAGCATCCGCAAATACAAGAAAGTAATTAAGATAAATCTAACCACAGCCTTAAACTCGAGATCCTGCTATCCCTCCCGCATCGATATACCAACGGGGTTCGGAGTTGCTTTGTCACTCCAGCAACCCCACAATTAGCAAACGAATACAAGATGTATTCCCCTAGGCCCATTAAGGTGAAGTATCATGTAGTCGACGTTCACATGACACCACTAGAAGAATAACCCCACAACTTAAATATCAAACCATTGAATATTACTCAACATAGTTCACTACTAACATTTAGACTTCACCCATGTCCTCAAGAACTAAACGAACTACTCACGAGACATCATATGGAACATGATCAGAGGTGATATGATGATGAATAACAATCTGAACATAAACCTTGGTTCAATGGTTTCACTCAATAGCATCAATAACAAGGATTAATCAATACCGGGAGAGTTTCCCCTATGAAACAATCAAGATTCAACCCTAGATGTTACAGCGGTGACTGATACATCTCCAACGTATCTATAATTTCTGATGTTCCATGCTAGTTTTATGACAATACCTACATGTTTTGCTCACACTTTATAATGATTTTATGCATTTTCCGGAACTAACCTATTAACAAGATGCCACAGTGACAGTTCCTGTTTTCTGCTGTTTTTGGTTCCAGAAAGGCTGTTCGGGCAATATTCTCGAAATTTGACGAAACAAAGGCAAAACATCACAATTCACCGAGACGGACCAGAACAACGAAGGAGAGTCGGAGAGGAGGCCCAGGGCCCCTAGACCACAGGGCGGCGCGGTCTAGAGGTGGGGGCGCGCCAGCCTATGGTGTGGGCCCCCCAGGCACCCCCTTGCGCCGCCTCTTCGCCTATAAAATCCCTCGCGACGTAAAAACACTACACCAATTGACGAAACTCCAGAAAGACTCCAGGGGCGCCGCCATCGTGAAACTCCAATTTGGGGGACAAAATCTCTGTTCCGGCACGCCGCCGGGACGAGGAAGTGCCCCCGGAAGCCATCTCCATCGACGCCACCGCCTCCATCATGCTCCGTGAGTAGTTCCCCCATGGACTACGGGTTCTAGCTGTAGCTAGTTGGTACTCTCTCTCCCATGTACTTCAATACAATGATCTCATGAGCTACCTTACACGATTGAGATTCATCTGATGTAATCGGTGTTGTGTTTGTTGGGATCCGATGAATTGTTACATTATGATCGGTCTATCTATAAAGTTTGTGAAGTTATTGTTGCTGCAATCTTGTTGTGTTTAATGCTTGTCACTAGTGCACGAGTGGCATGATCTTAGATTTAAGCTCTATACTTATTGCTTAGATTGTACCTACAAGTTGTTTGCACATGTCTATGTCCGGAACCCGAGGCCCCAGAGTGACAGGAACTGGGATAACTGGAGGGGAAGGCTTAGATATGAGGATCACATGTTTTCACCAAGCGTTAATGCTTTGCTCTGGTGCTCTATTAAAAGGAGTACCTTAATTACCAGTAGATTCCCTTGAGGCCCAGCTGCCACCGGCTGGTAGGACAAAAGATGTTATGCAAGTTTCTCATTGCGAGCACGTATGACTATATATGGAAAACATGCCTACATGATTAATAAACTTGATGTTCTATCTTAATGCTATTTCAATCCTATCAATTGCCCAACTGTAATTTGTTCACCCAACACTTGTTATTGGAGAGTTACCACTAGTGTAGATCGCTGGGAACCCCGGTCCATCTTTCATCATCATATACTCGTTCTATATGTCATTGGAAGTAGTATCAACTATTTTCTGGTGCCATTGCCTCTGTGTTACTTTATTCATCTGCTGTGTTACTGTTACTATTGCTCTCATATTACTCGTCGCTTTCACATCACCCCTGTTACTAGTGCTTTTCCAGGTGCAGCTGAATTGACAACTCAGTTGTTAAGACTTATAAGTATTCTTTACCTCCCCTTGGGTCGAATCAATAAATTAGGGTTTTACTTCCCTCGAAGACTGTTGCGATCCCCTATACTTGTGGGTTATCAAGACTATTTTCTGGCGCCGTTGCCGGGGAGGCATAGCTCTACTCATAAGTTCACCTGGGGAGTACACTCTACCTCTCTCTCTGTTTTTATTTTATTTTGTTTTGCTAGTTTACTTTTGTCTAGTTTATTTGTGCTTAGTTTATTTTTGTCTAGTATTATTTTGCTTAGTTTACTTTTATCTAGTTTTTTTTTGTTTTGTTTTACTTTTCTCATATACCCAAAAATCCATAAAAAATTGAAAAACCTAAAAATTTAAAACTGTTGTTATGGGAGAACCCACAACCTATTTGGAGCTTATAGAATTATATAATAATTATAGAGAATCAAGAACGGGTAAAGTCATGAGTGCTGTGATAGAAAAATTGAATACAATTGCTAAAATCTTGCTTAAACGCCATGATATAAACTGTTGCTCTAAACAGGATACTAAACATCTGAAATTCCAATGTGGCTTTAGTGAAGAAGTTTTAATTAAGAACTACAATTGGAATAACTATATTCATTTTTGGTTCGAAGAGGTAGAACAATTTGTCTTATTTATGGGAGCCTCTGAGATAGAATCCTTCATGTCTAAATTATGAAACTTGTGTTGCTTGTAAGGACCTTAAAGATTATGTCTCTTCTATCCTTAATTTTTGCATAGAAAGTTACAGTGATAATCCTTATATCATTGATTATAAAGAGAGACTCATTAATGCACAAGAATGCACTCACAATTTGCAGGAACCTCTGAAAGAGGAAATTGATGAACCTGAAAGCTCATTGAATGAAAAAGAGGAGGAAATTGATGAACCTGAAAGCTCATTGGATGAAAAAGAAGAGGAGAGTGATGAACAAAAGTAGGAAGAATGGATTAGCTACCCATGCCAACCTTCTAATGAGAGTAAGTCTTTATCTCTTACACTATTTGATTGTCCTCCATGCTTACCAAAGTGATGTCTACTCACGCTTCTTTTCCCGTAGACAGTGTTGGGCCTCCAAGAGCAGAGGTTTGTAGAACAGCAGCAAGTTTTCCCTTAAGTGGATCACCCAAGGTTTATCGAACTCAGGGAGGAAGAGGTCAAAGATATCCCTCTCAATCAACCCTGCAATCACGATACAAGAAGTCTCTTGTGTCCCCAACACACCTAATACACTTGTCAGATGTATAGGTGCACTAGTTCGACGAAGAGATAGTGAAATACAAGTGATATGAATGTATATGAGCAGTAGTAACGGCGCCAGAAAGTAGCTTGCTGGCGTGCAGTTGATGGTAGTAATATTGCAGGAAGTAAAGATGCAATAGAACAGTAAATAAGCGATGATTGCAGTATTTGGAAACAAGGCCTAGGGATCATACTTTCACTAGTGGACACTCTCAACATTGATCACATAATAAAACCACTCTACACTCTCTTGTTGGATGATGAACACCACTAATTGTGTAGGGCTACAAGAGCACCTCAATGCCGGAGTTAACAAGCTCCACAACATTCGATGTTCATATTTAAATAACCTTAGAGTGCATGATAGACCAACGCAATTATACCGAGTACTAACATAGCATGCACACTGTCACCATCAAGCTATGAAAGGAGGAATAGATCACATCAATACTATCATAGTAATAGTTAACTTCATAATCTACAAGAGATCACAATCATAAACTACGCCAAGTACTACATGATGCACACACTGTCACCATTACATCATGGCGGAGGAATAGACTACTTTAATAACATCACTAGAGTAGCACATAGATTAATAGTGATATAAAGCACATTGCAATCATAAAGGAATATAAATAAGCACTTCACTATGCGATTCTGAATTACTCTCTGGCAAGATAACGAACACTAATTCATCATGTAGGCAAACCTTAAAGATTTATTCCCAAGTACTAATAAACACCCCACGTTGTCACTGTGAGCATTCATAGGAGGTACTAACACACCACAATTTCATAGAGACATCCAACTCAAATCATAACTCAGTGAATAAGTATTCTGGTGAAATATAGCCTAAGAGACCCACACGGTGCACACACTCGTCACCTTTACACACGTGGGACAAGGAGTCTCCGGAGATCACATAAGTAAAATCCACTTGAATAGCATAACGACATCTAGATTACAAGCTCATCATATGGATCTCAATCATGTAAAGCAGCTCATGAGATCATTGTATTGAAGTACATGGGAGAGAGAGATGAACCACATAGCTACCGGTACAGCCCTTAGCCTCGATGGAGAACTACTCCCTCCTCATGGGAGACAGCAGCGGCGATGAAGATGGCGGTGGTGTCGATGGAGATGCCTTCCGGGGGCACTTCCCCGTCCCGGCGGCGTGCCGAAACAGAGACTCCTGTCCCCCAGATCTTGGCTTCGCGTGCCCGATGAAATTATAAAAAAAAGAGAAGAAAAAAGAAGTGAGCATATTTCGAGTTATACAAATAACTCTGCATATACTCCCATCGGAAGGCAAGATAAGTCATCCGTTGACTCAATAGAATGTGCTATTCTAGCAGCCGAAAAAGCACTCGACAATATATTCTCAGAGCGCCAAAGTCGCGAATAATCTCTTAATGCCGCAAAACTTTGCAAAGGTAAGACCCCAGATCCGTTCTGAGTGGCGTGGCTCCGTCTCTGACATCGGTTTGCTACTTTTTTCCGTATCAAAAGATACGAAGAAAAATCCTAACGGACGCGTTAGGTACCCAATAAAATATGACTAGGACTCGACAGAATGGTAAGACCTTAAGCGGCACCTGTCGAAGTTTACACTACGATCCCGAGATCATGTCCAGGGACGTGATCTTGAAGTAGGTTTTTGCGGATTGCCACTAGAGCAGTTAACTAGTACCTGATCCTTCAGATGAAGTAGCCCCAACTACCATTATCCCTGTACAATATATAATTGCATATCCAAAGATATGTGATAAATTTGACAGAGTTATTGAATGATTAAAGTTGGAGATTTTCCTTGATTCTTCGATTCGAGCAAAATCTCGGGGGCTACTGATATAGGCATCCCCAATGGGCCTGCCGAAGATAGTACCCGGGGTTTACTGAAAGCCCATGACTCGAAGAATAAGAAGATTCGGAAGCCCAAGTTGCTATTAAGGAAAGCTAGAGTTGTATTAGGAAGTATTACTTGTAATCTTGCGGGACGGGTTAGAAACCCTCCCGGACTCTGTAACTTGTGTATTATGAATCCCTCGACTCCACCTCCTATGTAAGGGGGAGTCGAGAGACAAAGATAGCATCGATTCATTGTTTCACGCAACCCTAGTTTTTACATCGTCGAGTACTTTTCGGCTGAAACCTTCGAGATCTACTTGCCCTCTACTTCCAACTAAAACCCTAGTCTATAATCTGTAGGCATTGATAAGTTAATCCCTTGTCAGTAATCAATACCGGGAGAGTTTCCCCTATGAAACAATCAAGATTCAACCCTAGATGTTACAGCGGTGACGAGGTGCAGCGGTGGAGATGACGGTGACGGTGGTGGAGATGATGGTGATGATGATCCCAATGAAGTCCAGCTCGATGACGGTGACGATGGCGTCGATTTACCCCTTCGGGAGGGAATTTCCACGGCGGATTTCAGCCTGCCGGAGAGCTCTTTTCTCTCTGGTGTTTTCCGCCCCGCAGAGGCGGCTGTGTCTCCTCGCGATTATCCCCAGCACCTTAGGTTTTCGGGTAGATGAAGTACGCGAAAGAGAGGCGGCCGAGAGGGGCTGTGGGCCCCCTCCCAACAAGACGGCGCGGCCAGGGCAGGGCCCGCACCAGCCTATGGGTGGGCCCATGGCGGCCCTCCTCGGCCCCTCCTTTTGGCTGGCTCATTCTTCTGGAAAAATAAGATCTTCGGTGTAATTTCCGTCAATTGTTGATCTTCAGAAATATTGCATTCTGACGGTTCTTTTTCCAGCAAAATCCTGACTCCGGTGAGTGATTCTCCAATAATCATGAAACATGCAAAATAGGTGAAATAACATAAGTATCATCTCTAAATATGAAATATATCAATGAATAACAGTAAATTATGATATAAAATAGTGATGCAAAATGGACGTATCAGCCCCCTCGCCGCCCCCTCCGTATACACGCGGGGTCGGTGCCCTAGCTACTTATAGAACTATTTTTAATTTAAAGTTACTTAGCACTATTTTAATTTAAAAAAATTAAGTTTACAAAATTTTAAGTTTAGAAAATTTTAAGTTTACAATTTTGATTATCAAATTGTGAGTTAACGAAAAAAACAAAAAAAAAACAAAAAAGGGCCGGCCGGTCCCTTCTCTCCCTCACGCTCTCCCCTCCCTCTCTCTGTCACTGTAGGCGCACGGCCGCGCGCGCGGCCGGATCGATCGAGGCCGCGGCGGCGTCGTTGAGAGCGGCGGGCGAGGCGGCGCGCGGCGGTCAAAGGCGCGGTGGGCGAGGCGGCGCGGGCGGCGGGCGAGGCTAGGGCGCGCGGCCGGGGCGCGCGAGGACGACGGCGCGGGGCGGCGGGCGGCGTTGTCGAGGGCGTTGGGGACGGCGGCAGGCCTTCGGCGCGAAGAGGCGAGTTCTGCGAAGAAGATGAAGTGGGCGGGCGCGTTGCGCGAGTATTTATACTCATAGGTGATAAGGGGTGGCCCGATCTTCTCAGTAAGCAACGGTGGTGATGATGATCACGGGGTGATGGCAGCGGAGAAACACGACGATGAAGTGAATGATAACTTGTATGACGCAACGAGATCTCTCGATTGGTCCCTGTCGCCAATGCAACAGCTCTCAACCCTGCAAGATATTCGCAACTCCACACACTTGCGCACGTAGCCGCCGACCACGAAGCGGTAAGTTGCAACCGTCTAATTCCCAATGGAACAGCAGATCACACAAGACTTTTTCAGGATCTACACAATATCAAGCAATATGGTTTAGGGATTCAATAGTTTTGCTAGAGCAAACAACTAAGAACTAGGGTTTATCTTAAACGTGGTCTAAAGCAGCTAGGGGGGCGTCCTGGGCACTTATATAGGCGTCCGGGACGACTTCTAGTCGAAAAGATACAATAATAACCGACCCAGAATAGATCTGGTCGAGACAGACTCGGACGAATCCGGTCTGGAATCCGGTCAACCGAGCCAGGGACCGGGTCGGCCGGTCTGGCATCCGGTCAACCGGTCGGCAACCGGGAAGTTCGCAAAATTCGTCCGGTTGGGTTCCGGTACGATGCATCCGGTTGGCGACCGGTCAACCGGGCCAGGGATCGGACTGGCCGGTCTGGAGGCCGGTCTAACCGGGCGCTGGACCGGCCTGGACGTCGACTTCTCCTTTCGCGCATGCCTCCCGCTCCTCCCTCGCGGGTCCATGAGATATCTTCATGTCCAGCTCCATGTCTAGCTTCACGTCCATCTTCATGTCCAGCTGCTCCTCTATTCCTCGTGCGATGCTCGTCTCCTCTTGATACCTGATGATACATAAGTAATAGGACTTAGGCAGTATAAAGTTCTCATCAATCAAAGTACCGTTTAGAAACAAGTTCACCTGTTGTTTAAGTAGCTTCGCACGAGCCCTTGTAATTGGTCCAATCCGAACTTCATTGGACTTGAGCTTCACATCAGGTTCATCTTCATTTATCAATGACGGAGGTAGTGGTGTAGTAGGGATGTCCTCATCAATAGGCCTTTAGTCGCGGTTGGCGACACCAACCGCGACTAAAGGTCACCCTTTAGTCGCGGTTGGTGTCCCCAACCGCGACTAAAGGCTTTTTTTAGTCGCGGTTGGGGACACCAACCGCGACTAAAGTTGCTTTTCCAGATTCATTTCCAAAAATGCAAATAATATATCAAAAAGTTCAGAAAAATAAAACTAATAAATTTCAAATTCTTAAAAATACAAATAATATATCAAAAAAATTAGAAAAATAAAATTAATTCATTTAAAAATCTTAAAAATACAAATAATATATCAAAAAATTCAGAAAAATAAAACTAATTCATTTCAAAATCTTAAAAATACAAATATTATATCAAAAAATTCAGAAAAATAAAACTAATTCATTTCAAAATGTTAAAAATACAAATAATATATCAAAAAATTCAGAAAATTCCAATTTCTTCCCTCATCTGTCTTCCCGCCTCTGTCTTCCCGCCTCCTGTCTTCCCGCCCCCGCTTCCCACAAGTTCTTCCCGACCGCCTCTATCTACCCGCGTCCCTCTTCCCGCCAGTTCTTTCCCGCCTCTGTCTTCCCGCCATTTCTTCCCGCCTCTGTCTTCCCGCCTCTGTCTTTCACGGGCTTGCAGGAAATTTTTTCCCGAGGAGCAACTTCCGAAGATGTCGATGTAGGGCGTGTGCACCGACGACATCTTCGAGAAGCTGCGCCACGGGAGATTTTCCAACCCTTTACCCAACACTGTTAGAGGAGATGGAGTCTTTCACGGGCTTGCAGGAAAATTTTCCTGAGGAGCAACTTCCGAAGATGTCGTAGGGCGTGTGCACCGACGACATCTTCGAGAAGTTGCGCCACGGGAGATTTTCCAACCCTTTACTCCATCCATGGGGATGAAACTCTCCCTAACTGCTAGGTTGGCTTGTTGGTCTGCTTGCCAAGGTGTATCGATGCTCCTTTTATAGGCACGGCGCCGCTGCTGCTTTGTCTTGTTCCTCCGACAGGGCATCGTGCGCTACATGCTTTATCTCATCGAGCAGTGCGTCCACCCACGCGTCCTTATCCTGCCGACAGCTTTAGTCACGGTTGCACCCTCCAGCCGGGACTAAAGCTTACCCAAACGTCCTTATCCCACCGACGGTTTTCTTAGATGACACAAAAACCACATTTAGTCCCGGTTGCACCCACCAGCCGGGACTAAAGCTTACCCAGACGTCCTTATCCCACCGAAAGTTTTGTTAGATGATACAAAACCACCTTTAGTCCCGGTTGCACCCGCCAGCCGGGACTAAAGGTTAGATGACCAGCTCTGGATTCCTCTTCTTCCCGCCATTTCTTCCATGTCTTCCCGCCTATTTCTTCCCGCCTCTTTCTTCCCGCACCTTTCTTCCCGCCACTTTCTTCCCGCCTCCTGTCTTCCCGCTCCCATTTTTCCCGCCATTTGTCACTACATATATGTAACCCGGCTTGGCCAGCATTATCACATCTCTACAATCTCTCATCACTCTCTCATGGCTTCCACCGTACCCACTCTAACCTACTAGCAGGTGGAGGAGCTTTGCGCCTCGAACTACCCTTGCCCACTGGGCTACCGCGTCCCCACCGGCTGGAGCCTAAGCGCCGGAGGCGTGCCGGTCCCTCCCGTCCCTCAGGGTACTGCGCGCCGGGCGGCCATCACGAACCACTACAACCTCGACCTCACGCCGGAGCAGCGGATGAATCCCCGCTGGCATCCCGATAACCAACATACTTGGGACGCCTTCTTCATCAATCGGCGTGAGAGGGCGCTCGCCAGGTATGAGGAGGACGGTCTGCCTCCTGGGAACTTCCACGAGGCCGGCCGTCGGCTATGGTGGTACGGCCGGACTCTACAGGGCGTCATGGACTACATCACGGCCGGCGATATCCCCCGCCTGCGCTACCCTCAGTTCGAGCCACGAGCGCCGCCCGACAACAGCGACGACGGTAGCGACGATGACGGCGGCAACTTAGAAGGCGACGACTGCAAGTACAACAGCGGCGACTATGAAGACTACGAGTATGCATATTATACGCCTAGGCAGGAGTATGACTAAATCACTCCAAATTTCATGTATCATCAGTGGTATCTCGAATCAATCGGATCATTCGAAAATGGAGACCAAACACATCACAGATAATATAATTCACATGATCCATTCAACAAAGTTTGGTACAATAAATTATTACACATCATTTCTTCCCTTGTGTCCCCGCTTGCTTACGATTGTGTCGTATCCATGGAGCATCCACATCATTTAACTTAATGCTTGGGTCAGTGTTCACTTTGAAGGGCGGAATTTCACCAAACATATTATAATCTTCTGACATGTCTGTATTGTCCTCCACTCCTACGATGTTTCTTTTCCCTGAAAGAACAATGTGGCGCTTTGGATCATCGCATGCTGTACTGATAGTTTTCTTATCTTTCCGTTTCCTCGGTTTGCTACTCATGTCCTTCACACAGAAAACCTGAGCGACATCTTTGGCTAGGACAAATGGTTCGTCAAGGTAAGCAAGATTGTTGAAATCCACCATTGTCATTCCGTATTGCTGGTCCACCTTTACCCCACTGATACGTCTCCGACGTATCGATAATTTCTTATGTTCGATGCTACATTATTGATGATATCTACATGTTTTATACACATTATATGTCGTATTTATGCATTTTCCGGCACTAACCTATTAACGAGATGCCGAAGAGCCGCTTCGTTGTTTTCGCTGTTTTTGGTTTCAGAAATCCTAGTAAGGAAATATTCTCGGAATTGGACGAAATCAACGCCCAGGGTCCTATTTTTGCACGAAGCTTCCAGAAGACCAAGGGGGAAAGGAAGTGGGGCCACGAGGCGCCGCCACAACAGGGCGGCGCGGCCCAGGTCTTGGCCGCGCGGCCTCGGCGTGTGGGGCCCTCGTGTGGCCCCCGCGTTGCCCTTCCGCCTACTTAAAGCCTTCGTCGCGAAGCCCCCAGCACCGAGAGCCACGATACGGAAAACCTTCCGGAGACGCCGCCGCCGCCAATCCCATCTCGGGGGATTCTGGAGATCGCCTCCGGCACCCTCGCCGGAGAGGGGATTCATCTCCCGGAGGACTCTTCACCGCCATGGTCGCCTCCGGAGTGATGAGTGAGTAGTTCACCCCTGGACTATGGGTCCATAGCAGTAGCTAGATGGTTGTCTTCTCCTCATTGTGCTTCATTGTTGGATCTTGTGAGCTGCCTAACATGATCAAGATCATCTATCTGTAATACTATATGTTGTGTTTGTCGGGATTCGATGGATAGAGAATACTATGTTATGTTAATTATCAAGTTATTACCTATGTGTTGTTTATGATCTTGCATGCTCTCCGTTATTAGTAGAGGCTCGGCCAAGTTTTTGCTCTTAACTCCAAGAGGGAGTATTTATGCTCGATAGTGGGTTCATGCCTCCATTAAATCTGGGACGATGACAGTAAAGTTCTAAGGTTGTGGATGTCTTGTTGCCACTAGGGATAAAACATTGATGCTATGTCTAAGGATGTAGTTATTGATTACATTACGCACCATACTTAATGCAATTGTCTGTTGTTTTGCAACTTAATACTGGAAGGGGTTCGGATGATAACCTGAAGGTGGACTTTTTAGGCATAGATGCATGCTGGATGGCGGTCTATGTACTTTGTCATAATGCCCAACTAAATCTCACTATATTTATCATATCATGTATGTGCATTGTTATGCCCTCTCTATTTGTAAATTGCCCGACTGTAATTTGTTCACCCAACATGCTTTTATCTTATGGGAGAGACACCTCTAGTGAACTGTGGACCCCGGTCCTATTCTTTACATCGCATACAATCTATCGCAATACTTGTTTTACTCGTTCTCTCGCAAACAATCATCTTCCACACAATACGGTTAATCCTTTGTTACGAGCAAGTCGGTGAGATTGACAACCTCACTGTTTCGTTGGGGCAAAGTACTTTGGTTGTGTTGTGCAGGTTCCACGTTGGCGCCGGAATCCCTGGTATTGCGCCGCATTACATTCCGCCACCATCAACCTTCAACGTGCTTCTTGGCTCCTCCAGGTTCGATAAACCTTGGTTTCTTTCTGAGGGAAAACTTGCTACTGTCTGCATCACACCTTCCTCTTGGGGTTCCAACGGACGTGTGTCAACTGCACGCATCAAGCTACTTTTCTGGCGCCGTTGCCGGGGAGATCAAGACACGCTGCAAGGGGAGTATCCACTTCCCAATCTCTTTACTTTGTTTTTGTCTTGCTTTATTTTATTTACTACTTTGTTTGCTGCATTATATCAAAACAAAAAAAAATAGTTGCTAGCTTTACTTTATTTACTGTCTTGCACTCTATATCAAAAACACAAAAAAATTATTTACTTGCATTTACTTTACTTGTTTCATCATGTTTCCTTTTAATTTTACCACAAAAGACATACCGGTAGGACGTGGGTCCATAGTTGGGAGAAATAATATAGAAGAATTTTTCAATCATGTTAGTACCGTTGAAGATTTTGAAGATAGACACTTGGTAGAACTTGCTCCTAATTATGAAATTGCTGCTCGCTGCTTTAGTTCGCATGTTGGAAACTAAATTTGTTAATCTCAATCCTATAATCCAACACATGTTTCTTACACTTGGTGATATGGAAGAAGGGGAAAAGAAAGATTTTGTTTTAGAAACCCTTCTTAGAGAATTTGGTAGTATAGCAAGAGAGGCTAGAAAGGTCTTTATTAAATATAAGATGCTTGGTTCTTATACCAATTTTGCTAGTATCCTTGAAAAGATGGACATGGAGAGAATAAGGTACACTAATAATGCTAATGATGGTGGGGAGATCAAAGCAGCAATACCATGTAAGCTCCTAGCAATGAATGAAGCGCTAGAAAATAACTATGCTTGGCTTGTTCCTGAAAATTTGTTTGATGAGAGTAGCAAGCCCAAGACTAATGAAAAGGGAGCCGCTGAAACTTATGTATCTAATATACTATGCATGATTGAGAAAACTCTAAACCCCGCTGAAAATGCTTCATCTCTTGATAACACTTGATATACACTTTCTGCGCCTAGCTGAAAGGCGTTAAAAAAAAGCGCTTATGGGAGACAACCCATGTTTTTTCTACAGTATTTTTGTTTTATATTTGAGTCTTGGAAGTTGTTTACTAATGTAGCAACCTCTCCTTATCTTAGTTTTGTGTTTTCTTGTGCCAAGTAAAGTCTTTGATAGCAAGGTTCATACTAGATTTGGATTACTGTGCAGTTACAGATTTCTTTGTTGTCACGAATCTGGGCCTAATTCTCTGTAGGTAACTCAGAAAATTATGCAAATTTACGTGAGTGATCCACAGATATGTACGCAAGTTTCATTCAATTTGGGCATTTTCATTTGAGCAAGTCTGGTGCCTCAATAAAATCCATCTTTACGGACTGTTCTGTTTTGACAGATTCTGCCTTTTATTTCGCATTGCCTCTTTTCCTATGTTGGATGAATTTCTTTGATCCATTAATGTCCAGTAGCTTTATGCAATGTCCAGAAGTGTTAATAATGATTGTGTCACCTCTGAACATGTTAATGTTTATTGTCCACTAACCCTCTAATGAGTTGTTTCGAGTTTGGTGTGGAGGAAGTTTTCAAGGATCAAGAGAGGAGAATGATGCAATATGATCAAGGAGAGTGAAAGCTATAAGCTTGGGGATGCCCCGGTGGTTCACCCCTGCATATTCTAAGAAGACTCAAGCGTCTAAGCTTGGGGATGCCCAAGGCATCCCCTTCTTCATCGGCAACATTATCAGGTTCCTCCCCTGAAACTATATTTTTATTCCATCACATCTTATGTACTTTACTTGGAGCGTCGGTTTGTTTTTGTTTTTGTTTTTGTTTGAATAAAATGGATCCTAGAATTCATTGTGTGGGAGAGAGACACGCTCCGCTGTTGCATATGGACAAATATGTCCTTAGGCTTTACTCATAGTATTCATGGCGAAGGTTGAATCTTCTTCGTTAAATTGTTATATGGTTGGAATCGGGAAATGCTACATGTAGTAATTCTAAAATGTCTTGAATAATTTGACACTTGGCAATTGTTGTGCTCATGTTTAAGCTCTTGCATCATATACTTTGCACCCATTAATGAAGAAACACCTAGAGCTTGCTAAATTTGGTTTGCATATTTGGTCTCTCTAAAAGTCTAGATAATTTCTAGTATTGAGTTTTGAACAACAAGGAAGACGGTGTAGAGTCTTATAATGTTTTCAATATGTCTTTTATGTGAGTTTTGCTGCATTGGTTCATCCTTGTGTTTGTTTCAAATAACCTTGCTAGCCTAAACCTTGTATCGAGAGGGAATACTTCTCATGCATCCAAAATCCTTGAGCCAACCACTATGCCATTTGTGTCCACCATACCTACCTACTACATGGTATTTCTCCGCCATTCCAAAGTAAATTGCTTGAGTGCTACCTTTAAAATTTCCATCATTCGCCTTTACAATATATAGCTCATGGGACAAATAGCTTAAAAACTATTGTGGTATTGAATATGTACTTATGCACTTTATCTCTTATTAAGTTGCTTGTTGTGCGATAACCATGTTTCGGGGACGCCATCAACTATTCTTTGTTGAATATCATGTGAGTTGCTATGCATGTCCGTCTTGTCTCGAAGTAAGAGAGATCTACCACCTTAATGGTTGGAGCATGCATATTGTTAGAGAAGAACATTGGGCCGCTAACTAAAGCCATGAATCATGGTGGAAGTTTCAGTTTTGGACATATATCCTCAATCTCATATGAGAATACTAATTGTTGCCACATGCTTATGCATTAAAGAGGAGTCCATTATCTCGTTGTCCATGTTGTCCCGGTATGGATGTCTAAGTTGAGAATAATCAAAAGCGAGAAATCCAAAATGCGAGCTTTCTCCTTAGACCTTTGTACGAAGCGGCATGGAGGTACCCCATTGTGACACTTGGTTAAAACATGTGTATTGTGATGATCCGGTAGTCCAAGCTAATTAGGACAAGGTGCGGGCACTATTAGTATACTATGCATGAGGCTTGCAACTTGTAAGATATAATTTACATAACTCATATGCTTTATTACTACCGTTGACAAAATTGTTTCATGTTTTCAAAATAAAAGCTCTAGCACAAATATAGCAATCGATGCTTTCCTCTTTGAAGGACCATTCTTTTACTTTTATGTTGAGTCAGTTCACCTATTTGTCTCCACCTTAAGAAGCAAACACTTGTGTGAACTGTGCATTGATTCCTACATACTTGCATATTGCACTTGTTATATTACTTTACATTGACAATATCCATGAGATATACATGTTACAAGTTGAAAGCAACCGCTGAAACGTAATCTTCTTTTGTGTTGCTTCAATACCTTTACTTTGATTTATTAATTTAAGAGTTAACTCTTATGCAAGACTTATTGATGCTTGTCTTGAAGTACTATTCATGAAAAGTCTTTGCTTTATGATTCATTTGTTTACTCATGTCATTACCATTGTTTTGATCGCTGCATTCATTACATATGCTTACAATAGTATGATCAAGGTTATGATGGCATGTCACTCCAGAAATTATCTTTGTTATCGTTTACCTGCTCGGGACGAGCAGAACTAAGCTTGGGGATGCTGATACGTCTCCGACCTATCGATAATTTCTTATGTTCCATGCTACATTATTGATGATATCTACATGTTTTATACACATTATATGTCGTATTTATGCATTTTCCGGCACTAACCTATTAACGAGATGCCAAAGAGCCGCTTGTCGTTTTCTGCTGTTTTTAGTTTCGTAAATCCTAGTAAGGAAATATTCTCGGAATTGGACGAAATCAACGCCCGGGGTCCTATTTTTGCACGAGCTTCCAGAAGACCGAGGGGGAAAGGAAGTGGGGCCACGAGGCGCCGCCACAACAGGGCGGCGCGACCCAGGTCTTGGCCGCGCGGCCCTGGCGTGTGGGGCCCTCGTGTGGCCCCCCGCGTTGCCCTTCCGCCTACTTAAAGCCTTCATCGCGAAACCCCCAGTACCGAGAGCCACGATACGGAAAACCTTCCAGAGACGCCGCCGCCGCCAATCCCATCTCGGGGGATTCTGGAGATCACCTCCGGCACCTCGCCGGAGAGGGGATTCATCTCCCGGAGGACTCTTCACCGCCATGGTCGCCTCCGGAGTGATGAGTGAGTAGTTCACCCCTGGACTATGGGTCCATAGCAGTAGCTAGATGGTTGTCTTCTCCTCATTGTGCTTCATTGTTGGATCTTGTGAGCTGCCTAACATGATCAAGATCATCTATCTCGTAATACTATATGTTGTGTTTGTCGGGATCCGATGGATAGAGAATACTATGTTATGTTAATTATCAAGTTATTACCTATGTGTTGTTTATGATCTTGCATGCTCTCCGTTATTAGTAGAGGCTCTGGCCAAGTTTTTGCTCTTAACTCCAAGAGGGAGTATTTATGCTCGATAGTGGGTTCATGCCTCAATTGAATGCAGGACAAGTGATGTAAAGTTCTAAGGTTGTGGATGTGCTGTTGCCACTAGGGATAAAACATTGATGCTATGTCTAAGGATGTAGTTATTGATTACATTACGCACCATACTTAATGCAATTGTCCGTTGTTTTGCAACTTAATACCGGAAGGGGTTCGGATGATAACCTCGAAGGTGGACTTTTTAGGCATAGATGCATGTCGGATGGCGGTCTATGTACTTTGTCGTAATGCCCAACTAAATCTCACTATATTTATCATATCATGTATGTGCATTGTTATGCCCTCTCTATTTGTAAATTGCCCGACCGTAATTTGTTCACCCAACATGCTTTTATCTTATGGGAGAGACACCTCTAGTGAACTGTGGACCCCGGTCCTATTATTTACATCGCATACAATCTATCGCAATACTTGTTTTACTCGTTCTCTCGCAAACAATCATCTTCCACACAATACGGTTAATCCTTTGTTACAGCAAGCCGGTGAGATTGACAACCTCACTGTTTCGTTGGGGCAAAGTACTTTGGTTGTGTTGTGCAGGTTCCACGTTGGCGCCGGAATCTCTGGTGTTGTGCCGCATTACATTCCGCCACCATCAACCTTCAACGTGCTTCTTGGCTCCTCCTGGTTCGATAAACCTTGGTTTCTTTCTGAGGGAAAACTTGCTACTGTCTGCATCACACCTTCCTCTTGGGGTTCCCAACGGACGTGTGTCAACTGCACGCATCACCCACCTCCTGTTAGCTTGAACCATTTGCACCAGAACAAAGGGACCTTAAAGGAGGGTCCATAGTCAAGTTCCCATATCTCCTCTATGTAACCATAATATGTGACCTTTTTCCCATTCTCGGTTGCTGCATCAAAGCGTACACCACTGTTTTGGTTGGTGCTCTTTTTATCTTGGGCGATCGTGTAAAATGTATTCCCATTTATCTTGTACCCTTGGAAAGTCGTTATAGTCGAAGATGGTGTCTTGGCCAACATGTACAGCTGATCTCCAACATCATTGTCATTCATTAAATGTTTTCTCAACCAACTTCCGAAAGCCTCCATGTGGGCCTTTCTAATCCAGGATTCAGGCTTCCTCGGGTTGTCCGAGCGTAAAATATTCTTGTGTTTCTCGAAGTACGGAGCCACCAAGCTGGAATTGGTCAGAACTATGAGGTGTGCTTCAGTCATAGAATGGCCGTCCATACATATCGTTGATTTCCTTCTGATCGTGCCTGTTCCACTTAGTCTCCCCAAGTGCCGCGATCGAGGAAGACCAATCGGCTTAAGGTCAGGAACGAAGTCAACACAAAACTCAATTACCTCCTCATTTTCATAGCCCTTGGCGATGCTTCCTTCTGGCCTAGCACGGTTACGAACATATTTCTTTAATACTCCCGTGAACCTCTCAAAGGGGAACATATTGTGTAGAAATACATGACCGAGAATGGAAATCTCTTCGACTAGGTGAACCAGGAGGTGCGTCATAATATTGAAGAAGGATGGCGGGAACACCAACTCGAAACTGACAAGACATTGGACCACATCGTTATGTAACCGTGGTAGATCTTCTGGATTGATTACCTTCTGAGAGATTGCATTGAGGAATGCACATAGCTTCACAATGGCTACTCGAACATTTTCCGGTAGGAGCCCCCTCAAAGCAATCGGAAGCAATTGGGTCATAATCACGTGGCAATCGTGAGACTTCAGGTTTTGGAACTTTTTGTCCACCATGTTTATTATTGCCTTTATATTCGACGAGAAGCCAGACGGGACCTTCATACTGCTCAGGCATTCAAAAAAGATGACCTTCTCTTCTTTGGTAAGAGCGTAGCTGGCACGACCTTGAAACTATTCCGGATGCCAGTCATCAGGGTCTTTCAAACGTTGCTGGTCCTGCCGTGCTTCCTTTGTATCATTTGTCTTCCCATACACGTCCAAGAAGCTTAGCAGGTTCACGCAAATATTCTTCGTAGCATGCATCACGTCGATTGCAGAGCGGACATCTAGGACTTTCCAATATTCTAGCTCCCAAAATATAGATTTCTTTTTCCACATGGGTGCGTGCCCGTCAGCTCCCTGCGGAACAGATTGTCCGCCTGGACCCTTTGCAAAGATGACTTTCAAATCCTTGACCATATCAAATACCTCAGCACCAGTACATTCCGCAGGCTTCGGCCGGTGATCTGCCTTGCCGTTGTAATGCTTGCCTTTCTTTCTTACGTTATGATGTCGGTGAAGAAATCGACGATGCCCCAGGTACACGTTCTTCTTACAATTTGGCAAATATACACTTTCAATTTCATGTAAGCAGTGCGTGCATGCATTGTATCCCTTATTTGTCTGTCCCGAAAGGTTACTAAGAGCAGGCCAATCGTTGATGGTTACGAAAAGCAACGCTCGTAGGTCAAATTCCTCTTCTTTGTGCTCATCCCACACACGTACACCAGGTATGCCCCACAACTGTAAAAGTTCATCAACTAATGGCCTTAGGTACACATCGATGTCGTTGCCGGGTTGCTTCAGACCTTGGATGAGCACTGACATCATAATGAACTTCCGCTTCATGCACAACCAAGAAGGAAGGTTGTAGATGCATAGAGTCACGGGCCAGGTGCTATGGCTGGAGCTCTGCTCGCCAAAAGGATTCATGCCATCTCGTACTTAGACCAAATCTTATGTTCCTTGCGTCAGCTGCAAAATCTTTGAACTCTCTCGTCGATCTTTCTCCATTGCGTTCCATCTCGCGGGGTGTCTCAACTCCCCGTCCGACTTACGGTCCTCTTTGTGCCATCGCAACAACTTGGCATGCTCTTTGTTCCTGAACAGACGTTTCAACCGTGGTATTATAGGAGCATACCACATCACCTTGGCGGGAACCCTCTTCCTGGGTTTCTCGCCCTTAAAATCGTCACCAGGGTCATCGCCTCTGATCTTATAACGCAATGCAGTGCATACCGGGCATTCATTCAAATTCTCGTATTCACCGCGGTAGAGGATGCAATCGTTAATGCATGCATGTATCTTCAGAACCTCTAAACCTAGAGGGCAGACAACCTTCTTTGCTTCGTACGTACTGGCGGGCAACTCGTTATTCTTTGAAAACATATTCTTCATCATTTTCAGCAAATTTTCAAATCCCGAGTCAGATGGACCTTCCTGTGCCTTCCATTTCAGCAAATCCAGTGTGCAGCCCAGCTTTTTCAGACCATTATCGCATCCGGGGTAAAGCGACTTTTTGTGATCCTCTAACATGCGATCCAAATTCTTCCTCTCCTTTTGAGTTTCGCAGCCTCTCCGTGCATCAGCAATGGTCCGACCAAGATCATCAGCGGGCTCATCACGTGCCTCTTCATCACCTTCCCCTTCACCTTCCCCTTCACCTTCCCACCTTCAGCATCCTCCATGAAAGTATCACCGAAATGATCAGGATAGTTTTCATCGATGATATCATCCCCTTCTTCATCTTCTTTCATTATAACCCCTCTTTCTCCATGCTTGGTCCAACAATTATAGCTTGGCATGAAACCGTGTCGAAGCAGGTGCAGGTGAACTTCTCTTGAGGAAGAGTAACCCTTCTGATTCTTACAGCCAACACATGGACAGATAACAAAACCCCCATGCTTGTTCGCATTAGCCACTACGAGGAAATCTTTCAAACCCGTAGTGAACTCGCCGGAGAGTCGGTTACCATACATCCATTGCTGATTCATCTGCATTATTATTATATAAAGTATATAATTAACCATCATGCATTTGTTAAACTAACTAGCTAGAATAATAAAAATTAAACAATGAACTACACACATGCATATTTTATCAATGACACATGAAAGGTTCAAGTTGCTAACCGCGATCGAGGAGGAAAAATAAATGAGAAAGCTCAAATGTGGCTCGGACACTTCATATCATATTTGTTTCATGCTCTCGGGCATTTCATCGAACACCTTGTGTGCATAAGAGGAACCAAAAGCAAACCCACCACCCCTTGTGAAGATTGTGAAGAGAAGTGGCACCAAATGGCTAAGTGAAGTGAGCTGAGCTGCCTTTTATAGGGATGGGCCTTTAGTCCCGATTGGCCTGGCCAACCGCGACTAAAGGTCTTCGGGCCAGGCCTGAGGACCTTTAGTCGCGGCTGGCCTGGCCAACCGCGACTAAAGCTCCTCCCGTCCACCAGCTGGCCACCGAACGCGCTGGGCCCAGGTCTTTAGTCGCGATTCGGGAGCGACCCGCGACTAAAGACCCCTTTAGTTCCGGTTTCTATATTTTGGGGACTAATGGGGCGGATGGAAGCCCCTTTTTCTACTAGTGTAGCTACTCCTTCGGTTCCATATTAGTTGTGGCCGATTCAGATGTATCTACAGTTCTATACTCGTGTCTAGATACATCGGCACGAAGTGATTCATCATGTTCAAACATGAACCTTTCGCTCGTTGGGGACGGTTTATAAATCATCAAATTCCCACAAATGGAATGAGAACCCCGGCTTTTTATTAAAAGTTGACGGCCACAGGGTCATAGTTTTCCGGTTTACAAAACGGAACCACAAGGGGAGATACGGCTCACAGTTGGTAACATGACCCAAAAACTAGAAGGGAAATTAGCTTAGCACCTAACCAGTGTTAAACAACATCCACATCCACAAAACGGAATCACAAACGTTTTACTGACAATCTCAATAAACATTTTTGGTACTTTCTATGAGAATGGTTAAACAAAAATGGGTACATTTGTATTTCTCTTTCCTGGAACCAGTTCCACCAAAAACTCTCATTTGTTGAACCGGAGCATAGTGCGGCGCCCAGGTAGAATTGTCTCTTTATTCGATTAATTCACTTATCTGAAATGACACTTAGCACCTGTTCTTTTCATAATCAGTATCAGTCGAGCCGTAAATAATATGAAATGGAGGGAGTAGTTGGCTAGAGAATACACGGATGCAGGGTCCTGAGTAAGAATCCTTTAAAGGCATGAAAGAAATATACTTCCTTCTGTACTTGTTTTCCTGCTAGCTGAAAATTAGAACATATTAAAGATGCATATATTCCTACTAAGATCTATGCATACCAATACTTTTTTTGCAGGGAAAGAAGCTTATATTAATTTTTTTTTGAAAAATCTACCTATCTATTAATAATCATCAACAGTAGTACAAATAGCCTAAAAAGTAAAGAAAATGACAAATTGATACTCGAACAACCTAGCGACAACTACAGACGTACACTAGCACAAGCCGAAGGCGCGTCCCTATCCTCGCCCCTCCATCGCCGGGCAAAACTTGTTGTACTCCCTCCGATCCATATTACTTGATATTAAAGTGGATGTACCTGCAATTAAAATATATCTAGATATATCTATACTAGCATCAAGTAATATGAATCGGAGGGAGTAGTAGATCTTGTTATATTAGTTAAACAGGAATAGTACAATCAGCGATGAAGGCGGGTACCAAACTACCGGTACTTCTATGCCATGAAAGAAGAATGTTATGTTAAGAACATCTCCAGTCGCGTCCCCCAAACCGTCCCCCAAAGCGATTTGGGGCGCGCCGGACAAAAAAAGCGTTCCAGCCGCGTCCCCCAAAGCCCATTTTTGTCCGGCGCGGCCCGATACGGTGTCCGGCGCCCCGAGCCCGTCCCCGTCCCACAGGGGACGCTCCGGGGACGCCGGACACAACGAAAAGCGAGGCGGGAAGTGGCGGGGCCGACGCGTCAGCGGCACGGAAGGCTAAAACCCCGTCGCCTACCTTTGGTCAAGCGACGTTAATGGCGTCCCCGTTTTCCCAGTGCGACGCAGGGACGCGTCTCGTCGTGCATGGCCGCGTGGCCGTCCGCGCCGGAGTTATTGCGTGCAACCACCCGCCGCCGCCGCTGTTTTAAGACGCCCTCCGGCTTATCGCCGCTCATCATAATCCTTCTCGTCGCCGCCGCCTCCCCTTCCCGCATCCTCTCCTCGCCGCTCAAAAAATGTCGTCCTCCCGCAAGATCGCCGCGGCGAACGGCTCGGACGCGGCAGCCTCACCGTGGCGGAGGCGTGGGCGCTGTACCGCGCCCGGTATCCAGTCCCGCCGGACATGCAGCTGCCAAGCAGCGGCGGCTGGAGGATGGCCGTGAACGGCATTGGCGTTCCGCCGCCACCGAAGCCGCGCACGGACCAATGGTGGGACGCCGTCATGGCCCGGCGGGCTCAACTCACCGCCGAGGAGCGGAGGGATCCGACGTGGGCGGTCGAGAACAACGACGCTCGGTGGACGACGTACTTCAAGGCCAAGTACGACGTCGAGATGCACAGCACCGACGGGCTCGTCGGCGGCCCCAACAGCTGGAACAAGGACGGCCGCGCCCGTTCTGGGGCGTTCCGGGGCGCACCCTCGAGAACGTCATCCGCGGCCTCCGCAACGGCGCTCCGCGGCTGGAGATGCCGTCGTCGCCGCCGCCGTCTCCTCAATGGCAGCCGAGGAGGACGACGTACTCGTCCTCGTCGCACTCTTCTTCCTCGGGACCGGCGCGATCGACGTCGTCCTCGTCGTACCGGTCGGCGCCCTACACCGTCCCCAAACGGGAGGTCAAGGAGGAGCCGGCGGCGCCCGTCAACACGAGGCGTGGCGGTAGCGGCAGCGGGCGGCAGCAAGGGAGGCGCGGCGGCGCCCTCCTCATTCCGAAGCCGGAGGTGAAGGAGGAGCCGGAGGAATCGTCGCAGGCGCCGCTGCTGGCGGAGTACGAGCGGCAGCAGCGGCTCATCGCCAGCAGCGATGACCCCGAGGACTGCCCAGGGCTGCGGGCGGCGTTCATGGCGTCCATGGACGACAAGGACGCCCGGAGGGCGACCTGGACGCGGCGATCGCCATGTCCATCCTCGACTCCGGCAAGCCGCCGGTGGACCTCACCGACGACGGCGAGGCAGGACCAAGCGGCTTGGTGAAGGACGAGCCCGTGGACGAGCCCGTCGACGAGCGCGGCAAGCGGGAGGTCGTCACCGACGAGATGTACAACTTCCAGCCAGTACTACGACGCCTCCGGCCGCCGCAAGCGGTTCTAGATTAGGTTTAGTTTTAAAGTTAGTCAAATTTCGTTCGAATCTATGTAAATTTGGACGAATCTAATCGAATCTACTTAAGTTTAAAATTTGCGAAATTTTGTTTGGGGGACGCGACTGGGGAGCGACGTCCCCCAAACGCGGCACGACCGAAACACGTCCCCCAAACGCTCAATCCGGCACGGTTTGGGGGACGATTTGGGGGACGCGACTAGAGATGCTCTAAGTTTTGCAGCCAGCTCACTACAGGAAACGACATCGTTACCCGGGTATCAAAAATACCCGGCGAGGGGCTAAAAACATCCGGCGAAGACTTCACGGCAAAGACGTGGCTGGCGAAGAATCTTCAGTTAGATAGATGTTCATCAGATCTTCAGTGCTGATGCGTGCATGTACCTCTGTACAAGCAGTTCCAGGTGCTACCTAGCTGTTCCCATGATGATCAACTGAGCCGACGGTACGGTGTGCATGTCAGAGACCTTGGCTGATCACATCAGATTTCACACCAAAACCACTATTCTGTTACGATACGCCCGGGGACAGCTAGCTGTGCCTGCACACACAGGCAAATTCGTGTTCGTAAAGTTTTGTCATGTCTGTGCAAGTTGTAAGGATGGTCGGAGACCGTGTCACGGAGGCAGCAGACTTGGACTTCCGAACGCAGCAAGTAAACATAAGGGTGGCGTGGGGCCGACCTTATGCATGGCCAACTAGGGCTTCTCTCAACATGTATGGTAGCTTCACGTGCGAGTTTAACAAAGCACGCCTCTCTCTCCCTAGCTGGTTCTCCCAAAGTCTAAAGTTCTTGGCGGAATCTCTGGACGTATGACCGTGTGTACGTGCATATATATTCGCTGGCAAGCTAAAGGTTTGTACGAGTCAGGGCAGCGTGCATGACACACTGTGTCGCATTTGTGTGTGGTAGCACGCGTCCGGAAGAAGGAACTAAATGGAGTAAAAAGTTCGACGATGGAATGGAGCCGATGCCATTTGAATAATAATGCATGCACAATGCTTGTGAAACTTCTACCACCTTCACTCCATCTAGAAAAAGATATCGCAGATTTATCTACACGCGCATGCATATATTATTCCCATTGCAATTCCCTCTCCTGGACTAACTTACTCCTTCAAATTTGGTGGTCGATGGGGGTGAAGGGAGCACAGCTCGATCGATTCTAGGCATATTTTAGGGTATCTAAATAAATCTGCGATATCCTTTTCGGGACAGAGAGAGTACTCCCTCAAGTTCACACAATTACCTCATGTTTCGGGTTTAGTCAATGTAAAACTTTCTAAAATTTATCTTAGTATCAAGGAAACATTAACATTTATAATATAAAATATATTGTATTATAATCTACATAAACTTCGCACCACCACTAGTAGACTGGCAAGAGGCTGCGGAAACAATGCAGAAAAAGCTAAACAAAATGCACGCACCCACTTGCCTCCAACATCTTCCAGTATATTTTAGGGTACCTAGAGCATCTTCAGCCACGTCTTCCGAATCGTGTCCAGCAAATACACCGGATCGGTCGAACGGGAGACTTCGCAAGGTGGTGCAACTTTTGGGGCGCATTCCTTTCCAGCCGTGTCCCCCAAACATCGCCACCAAACACTGCAGAAAAAATTAAATAAAGTTTGTCGCCATTCAAAAGTAATTGTTTCCACTATTGCCATCGCCATAAAGTAGACGCCATAGTCGACATGATCAATGTTTCAGGCGTGGGTGGAAATTGAGCATAACTAGAAGAAGGGGTTTGGCAACGTTGACGGCTGATACGTAACGTATCTATAATTTTTGATGCTCCATGCTTGTTTTACACCAATTTCTATATGTTTTGTTTACACTTCGTGGCATTTTTATACACTTTATGGAACTAACCTATTAACAAAATGCCACAGTGCCAGTTCCTTTTTTCTGTTATTTTTGTATATCAGAAAAGTTGTACAGAAAATATTCTCGGAATTGGATGAAATAAAAGCCGAAGTTCCTATTTTGTTGTCACGAAGACAGAGTCCAAAGGGGAGACGAAGAAGAGCCAGGAGGCGGCCACACCATACATAGGCGCGGCCCCCCGGCCGCGCCTAGGGGTTGTGTGGGCCCCTCAGGCGCCCACCGACATCGCCCTTTCACCTATAAATTCACATCCCCGGGAAAAACCTAAACACCCGAGCCTCCATCCACGAAAAAGTTTTGTAGCTTTGCCGCCATTAAAGACAAGGTTCGGGGGTCAGAAGTTCTTGTTCTGGCAACCTGCCAGGACGGGGATCGACCCCCGGAGCCATCTCTATCGACTCCACCGCCTCCACTTAGACTCCATGATGGTTTGTGAGTAGTTCCCTCATGGACTACGGGTTCTTGGCTATAGCTAGTTGGTACTCTCTCTGCCATGTACTTCAATACAATGATCTCATGAGGTGCCTTACATGATTGAGATCCATATGATGTAATTGGTGTTATTTTTGTTGGGATCCGATACATTGTGAAATTGTGATCAGATTGTTCATCATGTTATTATACTATTGTTTATTTAAGATCTTGCATGCTCTCCGGTGCTTGTGGTTACCCTGATCAAGTAGTTGCTTGTATCTTCAAGAGGGAGTATTTATGCTACATAGTAACCTCTAAGGTTGTGGATGTGTTGTTGCCACTAGGGGTAAAACAACAATGCTTTGTCCAACGATAATTGTGTTATTTACATTATGCACTTTACTTAATGCAATAATTTGTTGCTTGCAACTTAATACTGAAAGGGGTGCGGATGCTAAACTGAAGGTGGATTATTTAGACACAGATGCATGCTGGATAGCGTCCTGTGTATCATGTTGTAAGACCCAATTAAATACTACAGTAAACTTTATCTTATCATAGCATGCATTGTCATGTCCTCACAATTATAAATTGCTCAACTGTAATTTGTTCAGTCAACTACGCACTGGAATATTTTCTAGTGCCATTGCATCTGTGTTACTGCTATTGTTGTTGTGTTACTATTAATATTGTCCCATATTACTGCTGCTTTCACATCACCCCTATTAATAGTATTTTTCCAGGTGCAGCTAAATTCAAATCCGTTGTTAAGGCTTATAAGTATTCTTTATCTCCCCTTGTGTCAAATCAATAAATTTAGGTTTTACTTCCCTCGAAGACTGTTGTGATCCCCTATAGTACTTGTGGGTCATCAACGGCACATCTTGAGTCGCTGCTGGCCCGTCCAGCACGACGACCTCGGCGTGCCTTGGTCACTGATCCCTTCACGAATTTGCGGCGCACACAGTCTGCCTCCCATCCCCTTGTGTCCACACCTCCGTCTTTATCTTAGGCAGTAGCGCCTTCTGCGGATTCATGAAGGGCGCCTTCGCCCTCTTCTTCGCGACTGCCTTACCCGGTAGCTTGGCGGCTGCGCTGACCACTTTCTTGTTCTTGGAGTTTTTCAGCGGCATGTCTACGGCAGCGACGGTCTGGGTAGGATAAATCGGTGATGGGAGGGATAAATGAATCATGCAGAGGGAGGAGAAAATTATAGAAGCGGTGGGAGGAAGGGAAGTGGCGGGATAAATGAAATTGCTTTGCGTCGCTGAAGATCTGGCCTGACATTCGCGAAGCGTCATTTGGTTGCATTCGGCGTTCCCACAGCGTCCCCTGTGTAGCGGGGACATGCTCGAGGCGCCGAACACTGTATTGGGTTGGTCCGGATGGAAAAATGTTATGGTGCGCGCGGCTCAGGGCGGTGAAACGTTTGGGGATGCTTTGGGGATGTGGCTGAAGATTCTTATACTAGAAAAAAATAGTATCACTCTTGAGTTGTTGGCGCCAAATCAGACATTGGCACTGCATTTTATTTTATTTTAGGAAAGGGCATGTATGGAGATTTGGTGTCCATAGGTATTAGTGATTTATTTATTCAAAAAAAATAAAAATTATATTCCTACATTTTACAAAATTCTGAAAAAATTAATGATGCAGCCAGTAATGTATCTCACCAAATTTCCAATTGGAAAAAATGAGTAGTTTTGCTAAATAACAAATATGTAGATCTAAGCATAGTGATTTTATCTCTCTAAATAGATAAGACTTTTTGTGTATCTTAGAATATAAAATATTTGAAATTAAGATTTTGCACGTTAGCTCTTCTTTGGTACTAGATTTTTTGTGAGAATTAGTAGGGATAATAGTCTAGATTATTGGGCGAACTGTTACCTTCACTAAATCCCCACAAAACTTTAATCCCAATCCACTTGGAAGAGATAGAGTTTCGGGGATTGTAAAAGTTACACTAAGTTTTAGAAAAAAAGTGTAGATGTGTAGAGATTAAACTCGCTCAATACTCTAGTATCAAACATGCTTTCACTAATAAGTGTTGATTTGAAATTTGGTGGGGATTATCTCCGCTAATCCCCACAAAAACTAGTTCCAAACAAGCCTTAGTACGTTATATCATTTGCTGTTTATGGAATTTTGTATATAGTTTTTTGAAACCTCTAAATATAAGTTTTCTAATTTTCTAATATGTTTAGAGCACCGTTGTACCTTAGCTAAAAATAACTTTCCGTAGAATACACTGTGTTGGATGGAGGATTTGGAGCTTTTACAGGCAGGAGAGGGTTAGAGGGCTTACATATGTGCCTGGGCCGTGGCCAACACGTGGTCCCTTTCGCACCTGGTCCGGCGGGCCAGCTAGCAGTTCGTGAGCCCATATGGGCTCTTATCTCACGCGACTGACCAGCGACCGCTGAGCCCCGCTGCACCCACACTTCAATTTGGCAACGGGGAGACTAACCACTGGTTATTGCCAAGCCAAAACCATCCCCGTCCAACACAATTTTCTCCATCCCCATCCCCAATAACCATCACGGGGACACTTCGACTACCATCCCCATCCCCAACGGGTAATCAGATAACCATCGGGTAACCAAATAACCAACAACGCATAGTCAATCGAAAAATTGGGCAGCATTTCCCTTGTAAATTGTATAAATGATGACAGCATAATGTATATGACATTTAAAATAATCAGTTCACAAAGGTGCACATCCACAAATAGTACCAGTTTAAATGCGGTGGAGAGCGACGACAGCGTGCGGGATTGAGTGCGGGGGCGGGCGGTTTCGGCCTTTGGGGGCTGCGGCGGCTCGGGGATGGGGGGAAAACTGAGATGGATTAAGGTTTCTGGTGTCTCCTTTACCTTGGCCCCACATGTCATATGCCATAGCGGGTTACTAACGGGTATCGGGTATGGGTAGTACTAACTCAGACCCGACACTGTCTTACCCACCGGGGAGTGATTTGCAACCAATAAGATCCCCATGGGTATTAAACCCTTACCAAAACCATCCCCTAATGGGTGAATTAACCACCGGGGATCGGGGAACGGTGCCCCGTTGCCAAATTGACCCACACTGCTGTGGCTTCTCTCCGCTTCAGCATGAGTACACATGATGATTTGTGTGCACCATCTAAATAAATGATTTATACACCAAAGAATCCAGGATGCCAAGTTGCCAACTGTTAAACGATTGTAGATACTGATGGCAGACCTCTTTGACTCACAACGTATATTATGTCGGTTTAATGCAGAAATTAAACAAGATTTCCAGGATCAAATGGTATGGAACATAATTCCATCGGCTAGCCACGTCAGTTGGTTCCAAATAATTGCAGCACATTAAAGAATATATGCTCTCCATGGGGAGTAAAATGTACAGAATCTTCATCAATAAATGTTGCGTACTGTATCTAGAGTATTCAGGCATTTAATTGATGCCTAATATTTATATACTGGTCACAAATTATCCAATTTATGTTTACAAGTACTCCCTCCGTCCCAAAATATAAGGCGTCTAAGGATTAGTTTAAAGTCAATGTTTTTAAAGTTTGACCAAGTATATACACAAAAATATAAATATTTACAAAACAAAATCATTATCAATAGATTCACCCTAAAGTATATTTTCTTAATATGTCAATTTGATAGTGTAGATGTAAATATTTTTTTCTAAATATTTGATCAAAATTTGTAAGGTTTGACTTTTGACCAATCCTTAGACGCCTTACATTTTGGGACGGAGGGAGTATATATTCAATTACGAAGCCATTAAATTGTCTTTAAGACCTTCCTTGTCTTTGGCACTATGGAAATTCCCCATGGAGAGCTTAAATTCGAGCCATTAATTAACGGGAAGGACGTAAAAAAACGTTGGACCAGAAAAAATGTTTCATCCATGGGGTCTACCAGATGACATGGCTTACGGAGATGCTGTGAAATCTATAGAGACGGGGGAGTGGGGGGGGGGGGGGAGGAAATCGATAAGAGGGTAGAACAAACCAATATTTAGGATGATGCGAGAGCTTAATTTGGCATGTATGAACCAACCCACGACCAAATAACAGCCACCCTCGAGCACGTCATCCTTTGCTCATTATGATGCCCATCACGAGGTTCGAGGGCAAACTACTTATGCAACCAAGAAGAACGGTCATGCGTCCGGATCAAAATCTAGAGCTCCATTTCTAAACTCCGGAAAGACCTTACTTGCGCATTTAACTTAACTGATTAACGGTGGGCATGACACTGGAGGATAGCACACCGCATTTGGTTGGGTATCTCACGCAAACACCATCCGGTGCACCGGCGTAAAAGATACTGCTAGACGATATTATTATATCTTAGTTTGTAAACTGATATGACGTTGCCGCGCAAAACACGTAAACCTGCGCAACACATTTGTTTGTCGGAACAAGTATATCACTACACTTCCACCTCGAGAAAGTATGCAATACCCATATGCAACAAAATTAACATGATATTAAAATGCTTAAAATTCTGGAGACAAAATGACTATTTGTTGATTGTCCAAGCCCCCAAGGCATTCTCAAGGAAACAGAATTGACACTTCCATATCAGATAATCCAGGTGGGCCAGCCCTCACTCCCTCTATATAACACTGGCCTCCACCACCCACAGCCATCAAACCACCTCCCTCTAGCCTCCTTCCTCAACACTCCCCAAACCATCGCCATCGCATCTTCCTCTCCCTCTTGCTTTGCTCTCCGCTGTACCCCACCCACTTTGTTGCTTTCCTTCCGCCACTCTTCCCCATGACGAACCACGCGGCCTTCGCCGCCGAGGACGCGGTCACCGTTGTGTCGCCGCCAGCGTAGGCAAGTCTCCATTTCTCGTTGTTCCGACCGAGGATGGCGAGCGACTGCAAGAAGGCCGCCCTGGGGCGCATGGACCTCGCCGCCTCCGGGGTGCTCAGGGAAAGGTCCTTGGTGGACTCCATGAAGGCCTCCTCGCCCCACTATGCCAAGTTCGCCGCCGCCGACCACGAGGACTAGATGGTAAGTGGAGATGCAACTACGGAGTATATACACATGGCTACGCTCTCCTTCTCTGTTCAAAACAAAGAATTAATGGAGGCCTGACTCGCAGGAGAAGCACCTGTTGGCATTAGAGTGGTTCGAGGCAGTGCAGGCGGCGGCGAAGGGGAACCAGATCGTGATGTTCCTGGACTACGACGGCACCCTGTCGCCGATTGTGGAGGACCCCGAAAGCGCCGTCATGACCGAAGACGTCAGTTTCTTTTTCCTCTGTTCTATTCACAGGCTATCTGGATAAATTTTTACCGCGTGGTAAATTTATTTTTGTGGTAACCCATTGCAGATGAGAGACGCAGTGAGGAGTGATACGTCTCCGACGTATCGATAATTTCTTATGTTCCATGCTACATTATTGATGATATCTACATGTTTTATACACATTATATGTCGTATTTATGCATTTTCCTGCACTAACCTATTAACGAGATGCCGAAGAGCCAGTTGTTGTTTTCTGCTGTTTTTGGTATCACAAATCCTAGTAAAAAAATATTCTCGGAATTGGACGAAATCAACGCCCAGGGTCCTATTTTGCCACGAAGCTTCCAGAAGACCGAGGGAGAGTCGAAGTGGGGCCACGAGGTGGCCGGACACCGAGGCGGCGCGGCCCGGGCCCGGCAGCGCCGACCTATGGTGTGGGCCCCTCGTGCCGCCTCTTTACCTGCCCTTCCGCCTATTTAAAGCCTCCGTCGCGAAACCCCCGATGCACCGAGAGCCACGATACGGAAAACCTTGCGAGACGCCGCCGCCAATCCAATCTCGGGGGATTCGGAGATCTCCTCCGGCACCCTCGCCGGAGAGGGGATTCATCTCCCGGAGGACTCTTCACCGCCATGGTCGCCTCCGGAGTGATGAGTGAGTAGTTCACCCCTGGACTATGGGTCCATAGCAGTAGCTAGATGGTTGTCTTCTCCTCATTGTGCTTCATTGTTGGATCTTGTGAGCTGCCTAACATGATCAAGATCATCTATCTCGTAATACTATATGTTGTGTTTGTCGGGATCCGATGGATAGAGAATACTATGTTATGTTAATTATCAAGTTATTACCTATGTGTTGTTTATGATCTTGCATGCTCTCCGTTATTAGTAGAGGCTCGGCCAAGTTTTTTCTCTTAACTCCAAGAGGGAGTATTTATGCTCGATAGTGGGTTCATGCCTCCATTAAATCTGGGACAGATGACGTAAAGTTCTAAGGTTGTGGATGTGCTGTTGCCACTAGGGATAAAACATTGATGCTATGTCTAAGGATGTAGTTACTGATTACATTACGCACCATACTTAATGCAATTGTCTGTTGTTTTGCAACTTAATACTGGAAGGGGTTCGGATGATAACCTGAAGGTGGACTTTTTAGGCATAGATGCATGCTGGATAGCGTTCTATGTACTTTGTCGTAATGCCCAATTAAATCTCACTATATTTATCATATCATGTATGTGCATTGTTATGCCCTCTCTATTTGTCAATTGCCCGACTGTAATTTGTTCACCCCGGTCCTATTCTTTACATCTGAAATACAATCTACTGCAATACTTGTTATTTACTGTTCTCTGCAAACAATCATCTTCCACACAATACGGTTAATCCTTTGTTACAGCAAGCCGGTGAGATTGACAACCTCACTATTTCGTTGGGACAAAGTACTTTGGTTGTGTTGTGCAGGTTCCACGTTGGCGCCGGAATCCCTGGTGTTGCGCCGCATTACATTCCGCCACCATCAACCTTCAACGTGCTTCTTGGCTCCTCCTGGTTCGATAAACCTTGGTTTCTTTCTAGGGAAAACTTACTGCTGTGCGCATCACACCTTCCTCTTGGGGTTCCCAACGGACGTGTCATCTACGCGCATCAAGACTGTTTTCTGGCGCCGTTGCCGGGGAGATCAAGACACGCTGCAAAGGGGAGTCTCCACTTCCCAATCTCTTTACTTTGTTTTTGTCTTGCTTTATTTTATTTACTACTTTGTTTGCTGCATTATATCAAAACACAAAAAATTTAGTTAATAGCTTTACTTTATTTACTGTCTTACACTCTATATCAAAAACACAAAAAAATTAGTTACTTGCATTTACTTTACTTGATTCATCATGTTTCCTTTTAATTTTACCACAAAAGACATACCGGTAGGACGTGGGTCCATAGTTGGGAGAAATAATATAGAAGAATTTTTCAATCATGTTAGTACCGTTGAAGATTTTGAAGATAGACACTTGGTAGAACTTGCTCCTAATTATGAAATTGCTGCTGCTGCTTTAGTTCGCATGTTGGAAACTAAATTTGTTAATCTCAATCCTATAATCCAACACATGTTTCTTACACTCGGTGATATGGAAGAAGGGGAAAAGAAAGATTTTGTTTTAGAAACCCTTCTTAGAGAATTTGGTAGTATAGCAAGAGAGGCTAGAAAAGTCTTTATTAAATATAAGATGCTTGGTTCTTATACCAATTTTGTTAGTATCTTTGAAAAGATGGACATGGAGAGAGTAAGGTACACTAATAATATTAATGATGGTGGGGAGATCAAAGCACCAATACCATGTAAGCTCCTAGCGATGAATGAAGCGTTAGAAAATAACTATACTTGGCTTGTTCCTGAAAATTTGTTTGATGAGAGTAGCAAGCCCAAGACTAATGAAAAGGGAGCCGCTGAAACTTATGTATCTAATATACTATGCATGGTTGAGAAAACTCCAAACCCCGCTGTAGATGCATCATCTTTTGACAATACTTGATTTACACTTTCTGCGCCTAGCTGAAAGGCGTTAAAGAAAAGCGCTTATGGGAGACAACCCATGTTTTTACTACAGTATTTTTGTTTTATATTTGAGTCTTGGAAGTTGTTTACTACTGTAGAAACCTCTCCTTATCTTAGTTTTATGTTTTGTTGTGCCAAGTAAAGTCTTTGATAGTAAGGTTCATACTAGATTTGGATTATCGCGCAGAAACAGATTTCTTTGCTTGTCACGAATCTGGGCCTAATTCTCTGTAGGTAACTCAGAAAATTATGCCAATTTACGTGAGTGATCCTCAGATATGTACGCAACTTTCATTCAATTTGGGAATTTTCATTTGAGCAAGTATGGTGCCTCAATAAAATCCATCTTTACGGACTGTTCTGTTTTGACAGATTCTGCCTTTTATTTCGCATTGCCTCTTTTGCTATGTTGGATGAATTTCTTTGATCCATTAATGTCCAGTAGCTTTATGCATTGTCCAGAAGTGTTAAGAATGATTGTGTCATCTCTGAACATGTTAATTTTTATTGTCCACTAACCCTCTAATGAGTTGTTTCGAGTTTGGTGTGGAGGAAGTTTTCAAGGATCAAGAGAGGAGAATGATGCAATATGATCAAGGAGAGTGAAAGCTCTAAGCTTGGGGATGCCCGGTGGTTCACCCCTGCATATTCTAAGAAGACTCAAGCGTCTAAGCTTGGGGATGCCCAAGGCATCCCCTTCTTCATCGACAACATTATCAGGTTCCTCCCCTGAAACTATATTTTTATTCAGTCACATCTTATGTACTTTAGTTGGAGCGTCGGTTTGTTTTTGTTTTTGTTTTTGTTTGAATAAAATAGATCCTAGCATTCATTGTGTGGGAGAGAGACACGCTCCGCTGTTGCATATGGACAAATATGTCCTTAGGCTTTACTCATAGTATTCATGGCGAAGGTTGAATCTTCTTCGTTAAATTGTTATATGGTTGGAATCGGGAAATGCTACATATAGTAATTCTAAAATGTCTTGAATAATTTGATACTTGGCAATTGTTGTGCTCATGTTTAAGCTCTTGCATCATATACTTTGCACCCATTAATGAAGAAACACATAGAGCTTGCTAATTTGGTTTGCATATTTGGTCTCTCTAAAGTCTAGATAATATCTAGTATTGAGTTTTGAACAACAAGGAAGACGGTGTAGAGTCTTATAATGTTTTCAATATGTCTTTTATGTGATTTTTGCTGCACCGTTCATCCTTGTGTTTGTTTCAAACAAACCTTGCTAGCCTAAACCTTGTATCGAGAGGGAATACTTCTCATGCATCCAAAATCCTTGAGCCAACTACTATGCCATTTGTGTCCACCATACCTACCTACTACATGGTATTTCACCGCCATTCCAAAGTAAATTACTTGAGTGCTACCTTTAAATAATTCAAAATTTATCACCTCTTATTTGTGTCAATGTTTTATAGCTCATGAGGAAGTATGTGATGTTTTATCTTTCGATCTTGTCATTTACTTTTGACAGACTTTCACAATGGACTAGTGGCACATCCGCTTATCCAATAATTTTGCAAAAAGAGCTGGCAATGGGGTTCCCAGCCCCAATTAATTAACTTTCATTAATAATTCTCTTCACATGTTTTGCTCCGATTCATCGATAAGCAACTTAATTTTGCAAATAGACACTCCTCCATGGTATGTGAATGTTGGAAGGCACCCGAGGATTCGGTTAGCCATGGCTTGTGTAAGCAAAAGGTTGGGAGGAGTGTCATCCATAAATAAAGAAAAACTAAACTAAAGTACATGTGTAAACAAAAGAGAAGAGGGATGATCTACCTTGCTCTGGTAGAGATAACGTCCTTCATGGGAGCCGCTCTTGAAAGTCTGGTTGATGAGGTAGTCAGAGTGCCCACTATCATTCGTTGACAACAACAAACACCTCTCAAAATTTTACTTTTATGCTCTCTTTATGTTTTCAAAATAAAAGCTCTAGCACAAATATAGCAATCGATGCTTTCCTCTTTGAAGGACCATTCTTTTTTACTTTTATGTTGAGTCAGTTCACCTATTTCTCTCCACCTCAAGAAGCAAACACTTGTGTGAACTGTGCATTGATTCCTACATACTTGCATATTGCACTTATTATATTACTCTATGTTGACAATTATCCATGAGATATACATGTTACAAGTTGAAAGCAACCGCTGAAACTTAATCTTCCTTTGTGTTGCTTCAATACCTTTACTTTGATTTATTGCTTTATGAGTTAACTCTTATACAAGACTTATTGATGCTTGTCTTGAAGTACTATTCATGAAAAGTCTTCGCTTTATGATTCGATTGTTTACTCATGTCATTACCATTGTTTTGATCGCTGCATTCATTACATATGCTTACAATAGTATGATCAAGGTTATGATGGCATGTCACTTCGAAATTATCTTTGTTATCGTTTACTCGCTCGGGACGAGCAGAACTAAGCTTGGGGATGCTGATACGTCTCCGACGTATCGATAATTTCTTATGTTCCATGCTACATTATTGATGATATCTACATGTTTTATACACATTATATGTCGTATTTATGCATTTTCCGGCACTAACCTATTAACGAGATGCCGAAGAGCCGATTCGTTGTTTTCCGCTGTTTTTGGTTTCAGAAATCCTAGTAAAGAAATATTCTCGGAATTGGACGAAATCAACGCCCGGGGTCCTATTTTGCCACGAAGCTTCCGGAAGACCGAGGGAGAGTCGAAGTGGGGCCACGAGGTGGCCGGACACCGAGGCGGCGCGGCCCAGGCCCCGGCCGCGCCGACCTATGGTGTGGGCCCCTCGTGCCGCCACTTTACCCGCCCTTCCGCCTACTTAAAGCCTCCGTCGCGAAACCCCCGAGCACCGAGAGCCACGATACGGAAAACCTTACCGAGACGCCGCCGCCGCCAATCCCATCTCGGGGGATTCTGGAGATCTCCTCCGGCACCCTGCCGGAGAGGGGATTCATCTCCCGGAGGACTCTTCACCGCCATGGTCGCCTCCGGAGTGATGAGTGAGTAGTTCACCCCTGGACTATGGGTCCATAGCAGTAGCTAGATGGTTGTCTTCTCCTCATTGTGCTTCATTGTTGGATCTTGTGAGCTGCCTAACATGATCAAGATCATCTATCTGTAATACTATATGTTGTGTTTGTCGGGATCCGATGGATAGAGAATACTATGTTATGTTAATTATCAAGTTATTACCTATATGTGTTGTTTATGATCTTGCATGCTCTCCGTTATTAGTAGAGGCTCTGGCCAAGTTTTTGCTCTTAAATCCAAGAGGGAGTATTTATGCTCGATAGTGGGTTCATGCCTCCATTAAATCTGGGACAGTGACAGAAAGTTCTAAGGTTGTGGATGTGTTGTTGCCACTAGGGATAAAACATTGATGCTATGTCTAAGGATGTAGTTACCGATTACATTACGCACCATACTTAATGCAATTGTCTGTTGTTTTGCAACTTAATACTGGAAGGGGTTCGGATGATAACCTGAAGGTGGACTTTTTAGGCATAGATGCATGCTGGATAGCGATCTATGTACTTTGTCGTAATGCCCACTTAAATCTCACTATATTTATCATATCATGTATGTGCATTGTTATGCCCTCTCTATTTGTCAATTGCCTGACTGTAATTTGTTCACCCAACATGATTTTATCTTATGGGAGAGATACCTCTAGTGAACTGTGGACCCCGGTCCTATTCTTTACATCTGAAATACAATCTAATGCAATACTTGTTATTTACTGTTCTCTGCAAACAATCATCTTCCACACAATACGGTTAATCCTTTGTTACAGCAAGCCGGTGAGATTGACAACCTCACTGTTTCGTTGGGGCAAAGTACTTTGGTTGTGTTGTGCAGGTTCCACGTTGGCGCCGGAATCCCCGGTGTTGCGCCGCATTACATTCCGCCACCATCAACCTTCAACGTGCTTCTTGGCTCCTCCTGGTTCGATAAACCTTGGTTTCTTTCTGAGGGAAAACTTACTGCTGTGCGCATCACACCTTCCTCTTGGGGTTCCCAACGGACGTGTCATCTACGCGCATCAAGGAGCGTGTCGCAGAATTTCCCGACCGCCATCGTGAGTGGGAGAGGCAGGGACAAGGTACATTCTACTGCCACCAATTTTTTGTGTTTTCTTGCTGCTGCTTTAGATTTTTGTTGTTTTCTTGCTGCTACAAGAGCATCTCCAGCCGTCTCCCCGACGAGACCCCCGGCAGCCGTTTTTTACATCCGGACGGCGTTATTCGGCCCATCCGCATCCCCGGCTTCTCGTCTTTCCCTCGGATTTGGCCTTTAATCCATCCGAAGAGCCCAGGCCATCACGGGCCACCGGGGTGCGCACGGGGACTCCGGATGAGAGAAAAGCGGGGGCGGGCCCGCTCTGTCGGTGAGAAAACACACGAACCCCACCACTTTGTCGACGAAAATCCCCCTCCCTCCCGTTACTCTGTCGCCGCCGGCACCACCCCTCGCCAATCCGCCGGCCGGTTGCCTCAACTCCGTCGTTCATCCACCCAACAGCCTATATTCTGCCACCCGTTATGCCCTCTGCCTATTTTCCATCGTCGGGCAGTGATACGTCTCCAACGTATCTATAATTTCTGATGTTCCATGCTTGTTTTATGACAATACCAACATGTTTTGTTCACACTTTATATCATTTTTATGCGTTTTTCGGAACTAACCTATTGACGAGATGCCGAAAGGCCAGTTGCTATTTTCTGCTGTTTTTGGTTTCAGAAATCCTAGTAAAGAAATATTTTCGGAATCGGACGAAATCAAGACCGAAGGCCTTATAATTCCCGGAAGCTTCCGGAGCACCGGAGAAAAGTCAGAGGGGTGCCAGGGGGGCCCCACCCCATAGGGCGGCGCGGCCCAAGGGGGGGCGCCCCCTATGGTGGCGTCACCCCGTGGCCCCTCCGACTCCGACTCTCGGCCTATATAATCGTCTCTAACCTAAAAACATCAACAGAAAAGAAGGAAACAGAGAAAACCATCCAGAGCCGCCGCCATCGCGAAAGTCCAATTCGGGGGACAGAACTCTCTGTTCCGGCACCCTGCCGGGACGGGGAATTGCCCCCGGAGCCATCTCCACCGCCGTCTTCACCGCCATCTTCACCGCCATCGCTGCCTCCATGATGAGGAGGGAGTAATTCACCCCCGGGGCTGAGGGCTCCGCTGTAGCTATGTGGTTCATCTCTCTCTTTATGTGATCTAGTTGAATATCATCTATGTGCTACTCTAGTGATGTTATTAAAGTAGTTTTATTCCTCCTGCACGGTGTAATGGTGACAAGTGTGTGCATCCGTGTTAGTACTTGGCGTAGGCTATGATTGTAATCTCTTGTAGATTATGAAGTTAACTATTGCTATGATAGTATTGATATGATCTATGCCTCCTTCATGGTATGATGGTGACAAGTGTGCATGCTATGTTAGTTCTTAGTGTAATTGTGTTGATCTATCTTACACTCTAAGGTTATTTAAATATGAACATTGAATATTGTGGAGCTTGTTAACTCCGGCATTGAGGGTTCGTGTAATCCTACATAGTTAGCGGTGTTCATCATCCAACAAAAGAGTGCAGAGTAGTCCTATTATGTGATCATTGTTGAGAGTGTCCACTAGTGAAAGCAGGATCCCTAGGCCTTGCTTCCAAGCATCGAATCTCCGTTTGTTTACTGTTTTGTTACATGTTTGCTCGCTGCCATATTTTATTCAGATTGCTATTACCACTCATACTCATCCATATTACTTGCATCTCACTATCTCT